>NW_025766225.1:1282500-1532500 GCF_003918875.1 Haliotis rubra | reverse complement strand
AGGCTCCTAAGACGTTGTTTGATTAATTAAGCCAACCGATCCAGCCACACAGCGCCAGGTGTGCTTCAACAACCTTCCATGTTATCAAAAGGCCGATTCTAGCCCTTTTGTCAACACTTCCACATCGATTCTCGCGGCCTGAACGCCTTGGGATGGCGTGATGGTCAAAACGTTACAAAGTATCTTGCAGCACGCGTCATATGTAACTTGTTGCGGGGAAAGTAGTTTTACAGACGGATACTAGTTACCAAATGACGTGCAAAGTACTCTTATAAGCTGTAAACGCAAACGGAGCGCAGCTAGCTGATCTAACCAGTTAACATTTTGCCGCGGGCGCCACATGGGGATGCGTTTGGTTTGAGTAGCTGTGGATAGTGGTGTATTGTTTGGCGTTATTCCTGATTGCCGGTCCCCACTTATCCCATTCAGTCGTGGAGTGACTCTTGAACTAATTACAACAGGTAGCCTGGGGATTGCAGGAGAATAGTGCAAGGCAGGCAATGTTACGGCAGGAAACGTCAAGACGCCGTCAGGAAAAGAGGCGCGGGATGAAATTATAAGAGTAAGGGCTTATATGAGACCAAGACCGAACAAGACAATATACTCTTGTTACTTAAGGGGCCGTGGGGTAGCCTAGTGGTTAAAGCGTTCGCTCGTCACGCTGAAGGCCCGGGTTCGATTCCCCACATGGGTACAATGTATGAAGTCTATTTCCGGAGTCCCCCGCTGTGATATTGCTGGAATATTGCTAAATGCGGCGTAAAACCTTACTCACTCACTCTTGTCACTTAATCCTGGGAAGGTCAGTAACACACCCGTTCCTTTTACCAAGTGGCGATCAGCTGATCTGCTGATAATAGTTCGAATCCAGATTTGCTCCGAGTTTTCTTTGCGTACAGTAAACTTAGGGACCGGTCTTTCATTTGAGGGTGGGTCAAAGGTTTTTGATGCGCCACGTTCCGAAAATTACCCACCCCCAAATGTTTGTTAGATTTTGGGAGTACAATGCGTGAAAGCCATTTCTAAACGCGACGTAAAACTAAACTCACTCACTTTATTTTGGGATGATCTTTTCCCCCGTGCTTCTACAGCGTTTATGACCCGCACCGAAAATACAAAATGCAAAATCTTTACAATAAAATGTCCATTATAGAGACTATAAATACGTCTGTGGTGACCCTCCCTGATTCCTCCTGATCCAACCCATCCTTTTCTCACGGGTTTCACCAAAGTAGACTCAGGCTTTCATCGCGAAATAAAAACGTCTTAGATAACAGAATATTGTTAAACGGGAATATATTATTTGACAAGAAAAGACAAATTTTCCATTTGCAGTGCACTTCCGTAATGGCCGTCATCAATCTGTTCTAAATACAAACGTGAAATCTGAGTGGTTCCGACATTAAGTGCTATTGTACTTTTCATAATTTCAGATATATTTTGTATCTCATCACTACAAACATAATAAATAAATCTAATGACGTTAAGGTCAGCGCAGGTTTTACTTTACCCATAGCTGATGTTGCTCGAGCAAAAGGAGTGTTGTTAAGTGACCTTAGAAATATGATTGGATACATCTTCGGTAGGAACCGTTTTATCCTTATAGAAACTTGAGTGAGTGAGTGGTTGCGAGAGTTGTTGAGTGAATGAGTCCTGAGTAGGTAAGTTTACAGTGAGTGAATGAGTTTAGTTTTACGCCGCCTTTAGCAATATTCCAGCAATATCACAGCGGGGAACACCAGAAATGGGCTTCACAAATTGTGACCATGTAGGGAATCGAACCAGGATCCTCGGCGTGACGAAAGAACGCTTTAACCACTAGGCTACCCCACCGTCCCAATGAGTTTTAAGAGCTGCCCTAATAAGATGCATATTTCGTTGACGAGTAAGTGAGTGAGTGAGTGAGTGAGAGGATGAGTGGGTGAGAGGGTGTGTCGGTGGACGGTTGAGCTGGTTAGTGAGTGTAGTTATATGCCGACTTGGTGTGTTAGTGTGCGGGTGTGGGTGTGTATGTGGGTGTGTGGGTGGAACACAAAATACACCTATATTGGCACTATACCCCCATCATACCCAAGTTTTGGGTGTGACGACTCACTCACTAGCTTCTCCTGACCCCCCAACGACGTCAACGAATGAATACAGTTGTACGCCGCAGAAAGTAACGCTACATCACAGTTATCAGCCGCCGCCATATAGCTGGAATATTGCTGAGTGTGGCGTAAAACTAAACTCACTCACTCACAGTTATCAGCCTGTTCACGGCGGTCTGTAAATAATCCAGTCTGGGCCTCAGTGTGTTGGTAGGGTAATAACGTCCAGCACTCCACATCGACAATCCTCTCCCAGGTGCCCTAACTATTCATATTCCGGTTCAACACTGTCTGATACACATTACCCTAAGAACGTCCCAATATGATTGATAATGCAGGTTCGGGGCTTCATGCCAGCATTCCACTATTTTCCACACCACTGACAACTGTGAACTAATCAATCAACTGAATTTCTCCGACAGAAAGCATTGACAACATAATGTATGATAAATGTATGATAAACCTGGGGAGGAAATTCGCTTATTTGTGGAATCCTAAGCCTATTACGCTCAGCTATGGAAGTATTTAAAGTTCTATTTCAAGCGACTGTCGGACAGAGTTCAATAGCCGTCAGCGCAAGACTTTCCCCTTAATTTCGACTAATTGAGTTTTGACTGATCCGTCCAGTAACTAGTGGTCTCTATGACTTGAATGAACGCCACTTACAATAGTTTTCATTGCGTAAGAAGATCATTAGTTTCAATTGTGGTAATCGAATTTATGTCATATATGAGATTAGATTGGCGTGTTGTTGCAGAGATGAAGCCGTGGCATGTGCGAGTATGGTAACCAGTCGGCGATGAAGCTGAAGATACGGCAGGATGTGAGACGGAGCAATCACGGACCCATCGCAAATTTTTATAATCGAGTTTCTTCCTGAACTTCAACAAGACATGGTGTTCTGTAATCATGTTCAATTGACATCCCATGTTGTTCGTCATGAGTGAGTGAGTTTTGTTTAACGCCACTTTGAACGGGGCTGTGGTTTTATTAAGGCGTGTCGTGAAAGATTAACTTGAATAAAGTAAGAGAGAAACGTTTTACGCTACGGACAAGATGCAAGCATCACCACGATATAGGACACGTAAATGGGCTTTACACATTGTATCCAAGGGAATCGAACCCGGACCCCTTCAACCACATGACTACAATACCGTTCAGATGAGCGCTATGCACATACATGAAGTGTTTGTTTTGTTATGTTACACCACACTAAGAAATTTTCCAGTTCATGGACGACAACCTGTAAACTATCAATTGAATGGACTTAACAATCCAGTGATTGATGTCAAGAGTGTCGTTATACCATGTCGGTACGATGCCACGCTCTCAAACATATTACTTGGTTCAGTAAATCACGACCAACACAGGTTCAAAGGTTTGTACCGACATGAAACAACTAACCAGATGCATCACTAATAAGGACAAGAATATAGGTGAAACTATTTGCAGCGATTTGCGCTGAGCATTATAGTTCCATTGGAGCATTATTTGAGACCCATGGCAACGTCCAATCAAATGACGTTATTCATTGTAAATGACGTCATCTTGATTCAAGGTGACGTCGATCCATTATAAGTGAGTGAGCTTAGTTTTACGCCACACTCAGCAATATTCCAGCTATATGACGGCGGTCTGTAAATAATCAAGTCTGGGCCAGACAATCCAGTGATCAACAGCAAGAGCATCGATCTACGCAATTGGAAACCGATGACATGTGTCAACATTAACTTGGCTGCTGTCTCCATATGAAATCAGGATACACATATATTTCTACATTTCCACAAAAAAGGATGGGCATTAGCAAAAACCTACCCGCAGTTAGGAATTACGAGCTGTCTGCCCCCGTGCATTAATACTGAAAGTTCACCAAAATAATTCAATCGAGACACATAGTCCGATATTCACTGCACTCATAGGTTATTCTCTAAATAGTACTCGACCCACATACCGTCATGTTTTATAGCCTATGTTTTATAGCACAGGGATGCAACGGGTGACGTCATGCTATTATCACAAGCATGGCTGTGACGTCAATGTTACGTCAAACACCTAATGCTCTAAATCCGGACTAAAACCACTTCTTTGATACAGCCTGGAGTTTAGAAAGTCAAATTCCTCTTTGCTTGTAAGAGTATTCCTCTGGTTATTATTCCAGCTAAGCGTCACAAGCAGGCAGCCCTCGCTTTGGACACACAGGACACAACTGCTGTCGATGCTACTCGCCCTGCCCACGTTTCTGTCCCGACTTTTTTGCTTCGGCAGCTTTTCAATTACAACAACAGCTTGTTCCTCTGACCTTTCCCGAGCCAGCAATTTGTGTTTTCTTTCACTACTTCTAGCACCGATTGTCTGCTGTATCCATGGTGACGTCACTGTGGCCTGACCGGCCGTAACCATGGTGACGTCACCGCCGAGGTTCTGATTTCCAGCGATCACTCTGTATCCCACTGCTGTGTTTTTTACTTGATATTCCCCTTTGATGTGGTGACTTTAAATACAACTGTCAGCGACTGCGATGGGCGACAAATCTCGCCATTTAGATAAGACTACAGAACGTCTAGCGTTGTTAATCAGGACTAATTGTTTAATGATGATATAAAACATAGGCCATTAGCTTTGCATCAAATTTGTTTTCAACAGTGAAACTGCGCATTAGGGGCTTGTGAGCTTGACCTTGGAGTACTGACACTTGTGACATGATACATGTGGTGATAGAAGGATGTGGGAGGCCCTCCGCGAAGCATTTGAGGGATCAACCATTTATTCAAGGGGATAAGAGGAGGAGGAGTGTTAATTTTTTTATCTTATCGGATCAACAGAAAACAGAGGGTGGGACTGACGGTGTTTTTTGTTTGTTTGTTTTTTTTAACAGTTTTTGAAACCTTACCGTTAAGTTATCAAGGTCTTAATCCAAGAGAGCTAAAGTGATCTTTATCTATATTAACATAACAGATATGATACTGACTTAATACGTATACAACAACAATTCTAGATTACCTTTCAGCAAAAAACGAATACCAAACTGAAATATATTTTTGTTGTAAAAATTACAAATTCAGCTCTGGTGGAAAAATAATCATCGGAACGTGCGTGGGATGCAAAATTATATTTATAAAAAATAGTCATATTCCACAAAAGAAAACCACATTGAATTAGAATGTATTGACGTGGCTGGCCAATAATGTGAAATAAAAACTGAAATAAACGGTCTGCTTTTAGGGTGTGTTTTTACAAGGCCAGTCAAGGAGTTACCTCCCTTACAAGTATTGATCTTCTTTGAAGTCTTTTTGTATTACAGAAAATTGTTCGCTGATTCGAAGGAAGAAAAAAATATTGTACTTAATTCTTAATGTTATTACACATTTGCGAATTATTTTGGTCCACAAACCCGTTGAACCTTAATAAAAGTAAGTTAATGACATGAAGATCTAGAATTGTTAGTGAGACATCTGCCGGGTACGTTAACGTCAAATCCATATATTTCAAGTCATTTCAGTAACGTAACTGGAATTTCTTTTACTTCAATGTAATTTAATCCCAGAACGTGAAATTGTCAGTTGGATAATAAAGACAATTACAAATTTTACTATCTGCGTTATTTCTTAATCGAACATTCATAAATTTAATGTAAATTCCCACTTGAATTGTAATTCTATTTAATTTTCACTGACTGAATTTCAGGGGCCTCCATGTTGGTCATTTGAGGACAGTGACTTAGACGTAATTCTCACAACAAAAAAACATCTTTAAAGGTACACTGCCTTGTTCCCAAGATGTCTGCTATAACTAGCTGGTTCTTCCGCGATTCGCTATTGATGTTAGCGACCACAAAGGACTGTTACCAAACAGAGACGCTGATAAAGGAAAAGGACTGCGACAATTATACCCAATCTTCTTGAGGCCAATCAAATCAAAGATGGCCGACGGCTCCTACAAGAAGAAATAACCTTTTGACCTTGTCCGTGCTGGCCGTCTTAATCCTTATGCTCCGCCATGCCCAGCCCGCACGTGCTCCTCCCCGAAGACGTCGCTATAGTAACGCTTTGAAAGAGTCCCTGTTATATCTTCCCTTGTGTGGTAAATCTCATTCGGGCAACAATTATATTCATAGGTTTTTAAGAATTGCATACCGTTATGGATATAATGAGTCGTTATGGACGGCCAAAGCGCCGACTGACGACCGACCTGGGGACGATGCTCATGCATAAAAGGTCATTTAGCTGACGCGGTAGCCTAGACGATGAAACGCAGGACACTGATTTCTGGTTAGTTTTCGGTTACGGGTCCAATAATTCCGACAGAACGGCCAAAGGGACTCTTAAGGAACTATTTTCGAAAATGGACGTATTTTCACTGACGTTGGGACGTTTCAGTGTTAACGAGTAGATTGTTGTCACAACTGATGTTATCCTTGCGGATAATTTGTGTCATTTGAAACTCAGTCTGTTTATAAAGGTAGAACGAGATAAATATGTTAGTTACTTAAAAACACACCTAGTGCAGAGTTTGCAATTGGTCAATATATTACTAATGCTGCCAATGTTTTCCTGAAGCGTGGGTGTTTTGTTGTCAAATAAAACTGTCATTCAATTGGTTCATTCAAACATTACTATCGCGGTTTAGGAATGTTCTTGAGTGACATTATATGGCAAAGACATTATTACCCTCGTGTGTGACTGGAATAGGAACATGAATTAGTTGAGCTGAGTTGAGTTGGGTTTTACGTCACATCGGCATTATTCCAACCATATAGTGACGAGAACAAGTTTGCATTAATAAACATTGTAAGTACATACTCGGAATGAGTTTTATTTCAAAAGCATATATTCATTACATTGTCATTTAAAAACCGAAAAAGTCATAGCACCAAATTTAAAAGCAGGCAAGTCGTCACATTACACAGTTACAATTTATGATACAGATCAACTTCCCTCAGGTAGTTCACTATCAGATGAGCGCTCACGCGGGAGAACAGATTTTTCAGATTTGTTGCAAACATAGTGTGAGTCCCTTGCAGACGATAAGTCCACACAGTCAAGCAGAATATGCTTGATGGTGAAAACCTCATCGCAAGAGACACACGTGGGGGGTCCATCCCCATCCGTTTTCAGCAGATAGTCATGTGTAAACCGACTGTGGCCAATACGACATCGTCGTAAAATTACCTCATCGCGTCTTGACTGACAACCCAAGTAGGTATAACCAATTGTTGGCTTCAATTCATACAGTTTACTTCTTCCTACTTAAGGGTCCCAACTTTTTTGCACGAGGTCCCGTGTATAGCTTTTGATAGTGGGTTTCAAATCACTGTATGGGATCAGCAGTGGAGATAAGGGCTTGTCAAGAGCTGCTTTAGCTGCAGCATCGGCTTTTGTGTTACCTGCTATGCCGACGTGACCCGGCAACCAGCAGAGGACGATGTCACATTGGCCAGTAGAAAGGTCGTTGTAAAGTTCTAAAATGTCCAGAATGATTGGGTGACTTGAAGTTATATTTTGAAGTGTTTGAGGGCACGATAATGAATCTGTAAAAACGATGAGAACATGAATTATGCCTTCCAAGGTTCGTTTAACACAACCTCTGTATTTCAAAGAAATGTTATTAAAGATAGGGAAACATCAATGCAATAGGAACGAGTGAGTGAATATGGTTTTACGCCGCTTTTAACAATATTCCAACAATATCACGACGGGGACACCAGAAATGGACTTCATACATTATACCCATGTGGGGAATCGAATCGGGGTCCTTGGCGTGACGAGAGAACGCTTAGACCATTAGGCTACCCCACCGCCCCTTCAATGCAATAAGACCAAGCACTAAAATGAGAGAGTAAGGTTTTACGCCGCTTTTACCAATATTACGGCGGGGGACACAAGAAATGGGATTCACTCGGGGCATCCTTGCGGGGAATCGAACCCGGGTCTTCGGTTTGACGAACAAACACTTTAACCACTAAGCTACCCCAACACCCCCTTAGCACTAACTTGAGAGGGTTGTGTCATTTCGTAGCACCATTATATCACAAACAATGACACTTCGTTTACGCAACAGATCTCGTCTTCATATAGTGCGGGTTTTCACAGAATTTGGCAAATATTGCAGATCAAATGCTTAATCAACATCCTTTACCTTATGTGAAACAACCACGAGTGTATATTTTTTTGTATAACGCAACACTCAGCAATATTCCACCTGTATAGCGGCGGACTGTAAATAATCGAATCTGGACCAGACAATCCAGTGATCAACAGCATGAGCATCAATCTACGCAATTGGGATACGATGATGTGTGTCAACCCAGTCAGCGAGCCTGACCACCCGATCCCGTTAGTCGCCTCTTACGACAAGCATGGGTTACGGAAGACTAACCCTGATCTTCACGGGTACCAACAGTGAGTGAGTGAGTAGAGGTTATCGAAGCCTTTATCAATATTACTGAGGTGACAAGAATGTTTTTGAATACTGTATAAACCTGAGGGAAATTGATTTCAAATATTCACCATGCTTTATCCTCAGAGTTACCCAACCGTCCTGAAACTCATTAAAGGATGAAACAATTGAAACCTTTGCCCACACAGGCCCACCCGGCGTGACTAACACTTCAATCCAACACATCCAAATCAAATTTGGACGATCAGGGTGTGTTTTTATGAATGATAATTGTGATTGGTGCAGAAAAGTGCCAGAAGGAGGTGTGGCCGCCGATCTGGATTCCATGACCTAGTTGAATAATCGGCCGCTGAACCCAGTTACGAAAGGGGAAATCAGAAAACAGGAAACATTAGCGTCAATGACGTCGATTACTGGGGACGTTGCGTCGGCGACGTGGGACGCCCGGAGGGGTTGAGACACACGCGACCTTGTAATACCGCATATCAAATGGTTATCGGTTTTATGATAGTAAATTGTGTGGTGTCAACATTGGAGTACATGCAGGGAAGTGAGTGAGTTACCTGTGTTTAGTTCCATTGAGATATCACGGTTTTCAAGGCGGGACAAAGTAGGAAGGGATGAGGATGGCTATATATATGTTATAAACAAGTGACATACTAGGTTATAACTATTTACAAACTGTTGAACAATCTTCTGGATGATAAATAGAGCCTCCTTCTTGCCATTTATATCAAATCTACCAACACTGGTCTGTAAAGAATTTAACATTCTCGACTAGCCTCGGAATTTTTAGCTTTTCTGACATGAAAAGACTTTCAGGTGAGATTATCTTTATGTACACCTTGAACAAAACTAGGCACTGCCTTCTCCTTATGCTGATATCTAGACACGACATAACCTCATTCTTATTCTCTCATCTCCTAGTTTCAGGTATATTGCTCCGCCGTTGTGTAGAAAGTTGAAGGAACTTTCGAAAATGCTCAAGCTTTGAGTGAGTGAGTATGGTTTTACGCCGCGTTTTGGCAATATTCCAGCAATATCACGGCGGGGGACACCCGAAATGGGCTTAACATATTGTACCCATGTGGAAATCGAACCCGGGTCTTCGGCGTGACGAGCGAACGCTTTGACCATCAGGCTACCCCACCGCCCCCTTAAGCTTCGAGTTACCCGAGGTTCGATACAACCGTAAAATGAAGACAAACTAAGGAATGAATAAATATAAATAAGGACCAAGCTTTTTCTTCGTGACAGCCGTAGTTCGACACATGGACGTTCGACACAACGACACAGACTGCATAATCCACTGTGCATAGTCCAAACGTCGCAAGTACTGAGTGAGTGAGTGAGTTTAGTTTTACGCCACACTCATCGATATTCCAATATATGGCGTCGGTCTGTAAATAGTCGAGTCTGGAGCAGACAATGCAGTGATCAACAGCATGAGCATCCGTTTCGCAATTGGGACGCGAGTACTGGATCATATCATCTGATATTGCGACACAGGAGATAAACAGTTAATACATTGGATGAGTTACAAAAAATGTTATTTGAGAATGGTTTTGGGGTTGTAATTAGGGGATATATGTGATGCTGTATTGTCCAAATGAAAATAAAGTGTGCAGTAAAAATGTGATATTTACGAAAAATACTATTTTATGGAAAGATATATAACAAGTTTCGCGTGACCTTTCCCTGTATAATACATGCGAGGTATTAATTGGGATGTATGTGTATCCAGCCGTGTGTTTGTTTATAATGTAAACTATTTATTGTTTAACATGATAATGAATATAAATGTATCATAGCGAATAATGTTCTTCTGTATCTCATTTACCAGGCAAAATCAATCACTTGCCCTGGCAGTCTCATTCATTTCTTGCACTGAGAAAACCAAATGAGATTTATTAGTGATAGAAATACATAGTGTATGAATTGATGGACATAGAATGTGTTAATGGCGATGCTATAGAAAGTACTCACATAAAAACATTAGTGCGCAAGCAATACAAAAACATTCTCGACAGTGTAACGGAGATAATATTCAACGGCAATAATGTACAGTTTACAAAAATATGTACGTACAATACATACACTAAAACCATATTAGAAATAATACTGAATATGGTATTCATTAAGTGTGACCGTGTAATCAATCAAAATATTCAATATTACTGTATTTCATGCAATTCGTTATGAATATGCTATATATTGGAACACCTGTTTTTTAAGCAAGGTTTTTATTGACACATTTTTAAAATATCGATTTCGCCGCTATAGCGGGATGTTTATCAGTTTCTATGTGCGGGGAGGTCCAAGCCAGGTGAGGCCCAGAAACGCGGGGGTTTGCACGTGCCAGCTGGATTACATCAGCGCCAATACCATATATGGAAGCGGCAATCTATACACATTGCTACTTACGTTCGCACAACATGGCGCGCTCCTTCCGTTTCGTATAAGTAGCTGTCATGAAAATTTGCAAAACACACATTGCTCTCGTCAGTGTCACAGAATTGACGGAGATCTTTTTCAGTCTTTCCAGCTGTGCATGAATTTGCTTGCGGGCGAGGTAAACAAGAAATAGTTGAGGACAGATGGACTGAGAAGTGAGTATAGTTTTGCGATTGTAGGAATAATCCAGCAATATCAAGGCACGGAACATAAAGAATGAATTGATGACACATTACATCTATATTGGGAATCGAACCATGGTCTTCGATGTAATCATGCCGCTACCCGATCGATCAACAGAAAATCTCCAAATATATACCAAAGGAAATGAAGACCAAAGGAAAGAATAGTTGATCATTGATGGAAAAGATGGACTTAAACATGAAGGTGCTCGAAGAAAGCTGCAGCCTTACCCACTGTTCCATCGTAAAAGCCAATACAGGAAACGCTCAAACTTATCTAACGTGTAGGCGGATGAATCTCGTCACGAACAAGGAAATGAAAACGTTAATCCCAGTGAATGATCCTTGTATTATCCGCTGTAACAAAATGGACCACTGCAAATAAGGGATGACACCAGGTGTTCGCGAAATAAAAGGCGTGATAAAGTCAGTACTAACATGCACTCACTTCGTAAATTGTGGAACAAAGGTATAGCTAGTAATAAACCGACAAACTAACGCGACAAGGAAATATCGAGTTATTATAAGATGCCTCGTGTAATCTGATCAGGTGGGGGGTGGGGTTGGGTGGTGGTGGTGCGGAGCAATTGTCTTCGGGGTGTGAAGGACTATTTCTTATTCCAGTAAAGTTGGAGAACTGTTGCCGTACAATAGAGACATAACCAGGTGCGCGCATCTACTGTTGAAAAGTGTACATTGGAGACCAGTCGGTTCCATGGAAGTCAATATTTGGAACAATGGAAGTGAAGTCATTTGATATTTATTAAAACAAATTGCTCTGACCCTGACCTTCAGATGAGTTATATAACATTATTATGATGATACTGATCATCATCATCATCATCTGCAGAGTTGTTGTTCAAGTTGCTAAAAAAGCAGTTAGGTGGCTGTACTCAGAAAAAGGCTTTTCTAAAACGTGCTTCTGTGGTGACTTATAGGACCACAGGCAGAGCAGGTCCACAGTACCCAGTGTCTGTCCCTCTGAGCTGACTCAAACCAAGAAACAGGTGTAATCAATACATTGTATGTGGCATGGCCCTGCGAGGATTGCCACTGCTGTTAAGTAACACTAAATCTCGGAAAATATATAATTGAATGAATATAATGATAGAAACAAGTAACTTCATTTAAACTGAACAGAAGCCCAATTAAGTTGGGAGATTCAGAACTTAAGGAAATTCTAGACTTTTGCATGGAAGAAACGACTGTGCGCAAGGGAAGAGAATTAATGTGGTTGAGGGACTGTGTGTGTGTGTGTGAGAGAGAGAGAGAGAGAGAGAGAGTGTGTGTGTGTGTGTGTGTGTGTGTGTGTGTGTGTGTGTGTACAAACAGGTACTACATCACTTACCTTCAAAGGCAATATTAATCTAACTTTGTCATGAATAAGAAGAGATGCTTTGATATGACACAGGGAATATGTTCCACGATCTGCTGGTCAGTTTCTGTCTCGGTCCAGACATTGTAATTGGTGCTTCGTGCCAAACTGGGATACTGTCTCTACATAACGATAGTGATCTAGCATTGAAGTTCGAGTTAGCAGAAATACAAAAGTTAAACGACATGAAGAGACCTGAACCAAAGTCTTCTTTAAAGGACGCTAGTGTTATTAACATCGATATAACTCTTGATTGAATATATCCGATAAAAACCCCCAAACCAAATAAAATTTAAGAAAACAAAACAAAACAAAAACCACCTGATGGTAAAACTCTCTGATTGAAGAAATAGTACAGTTTTAGGCATCAAGCAGCGTTTAGAATGAGCGTTCGATGATTGCCTTCAAATGCACTCGTTAATTGCATGATGCTGTTCAAAGGATTGGACGCTGCTTCCGGAGACAGACCAATCTAGGTCAAGTTTCTTTATGGCGCGATACACTAACCGCAATGATATAATACCCCACCCAAAAGAACATGGCTTACAGATAAATCCGTCGCGGGGGGCCAACATGGCGGTGATCCTATCCCCGGGGCATGCGCAGTGGATTGCTATCAAAGCTTGCCCTGTGGTTTAACTGGCTGCCTCGATGTGAATTGTCTGTTGGTGTGTGTAGGGCTCCACGTGCCCTTTTGACTAATCTCACTCTAGGCCACGTGCAAATGCCCGCTTCCTATGTAAATTGGTTACATTAACTGTACTTGAAACAAGGAATAATGTGGCAGAACACGCGATATTGGTCGAGATTCAACGAGATACTGCTAAAAATATATTCCTGGTGAGTTGCGTGGTCGCGGACCTTCGTCATAACAATATACATTGGCTGTATGCCATGCAATACACGATTATGATAGATGGTTTGTTAATGTTAGCGTTAGTGCAAGGTATCACAGACTGGCAAACGTTCAATTATCACAGGCTGTTGAATGCTTCGTATTTAGGTAGGCGGTTTCATAAGCCTACTCCAATCCGGCAAGTTCAACCGCCTTCAGTGGGAATATTACTGAAATAAGTACAGTGACAACTAAGAGTGGCACTAACAGCGGCAGATAACTCGGAATATGACGCATATTGCAAACCATTGTCTCTTCTCTTTCGAACACATTTTATCTTCTAGGAGTGATATGGTGCAATGGTGGCCAAGACGTTTAGAGCGTTGAAATTAAAACTGCGATCGTGGTTCGAATCCAAAAGTCATTATGTTTCATGGTTTGCCAGCCCCTTATCCATGTTCGTGGGTTTCACTAAAGTACTAAATCTCCAAATTCGCTTCATCTCTTGGATTGTTGCCAGATAGCATGGTGCACTTCGGATGTAACAGATACTCCATGGTGGTCGCCATGACTGTCGACAATGGACATAAATGAAACTGCATCCGTACCTGTCACTGGAAAAATGTCAACATTTACAAGCTTGGAAATGTCTTGGAAAGATGATGTTTCCAAGACATTTCCAATTTTGGAAAGATGATGTTTCCAAGACATTTCCAATTTTGGAAATATGAGATTTCCAAAAAATTAAAATTTTGGAAATGTCCACAAGGGGAGATAACTGATGGGTGATGGTAAATGTTTGTTCATGTCATTAAACCTCAGACTTTCCTTGTAATGAACTGATTTGTTTTATACATTGTTGTTATACTAGTGAATGAGTCGATCCATCCCACTGCGTCTCGAGGTTTATCACCGAACCTACGATCACCGGATCTTGATATTATTAAGGGAGGTAACTCCTAACGTTGAATACTCCGTCCTGTAACATGAACCTCGATCCTCTAGTGTGAAACACAAACGTCCGGAAGGAATTGGGGTAGCTTAGTGGGTAAAGCGTTCACTCGTCACGCCGAAGACCCAGGTTCGATACCCACATGGGTACAATATGTGAAGCCCATTTCTGGTGTCCTCCGCCGTGATATTGCTGGAACTTTGCTAAAAGCGGCTAGAAACTAATATCACTCACTGGAAGGAATTGCTGAGATCATACCGTTGATTGTGAATATTTAATTCATAAATGTCAAAACAGTACAGCAGTACATTTTGGGAAGATTACTTTGCCCAGCTGTGTAATGTAAATAACATTTATCAGATTCAAGCACAGCATTGTAAAGTATGGTCTTGATCATTCGTCTCCCAATCATCTTGGTCCGAAGACCAAAGGAGCGCTGCTGTATAGTAGGCAACCGTTGACAGCGCTCTAACATCGTCCTAACACTTCATCACCGATCTAATGTCCCCCTGGGGCTACTTAGCCCGTCATTTCCCTGCCCCGGAGACTGATGGCACCCCCCGGGACAGCACGACGCCGAGAAACGTAGCCTCTCCTCCACAACATCAACACTTGAACGATCAAGTCGAGGTTACTTGTCCCAGTGTTTTCTCTTACCCATACATTAACGATGACTTGCTGCAATATTTATCTGGTATGACCCTAACGATGTATTTCGTATTGGAATGTATGGTAATGAACTATCGACTAGCCAGAGGCTTTGTGTGCCATACAATGTGCCCTCAAATAAATATAATATTACTCTGAATATTATTAATATCGTATTATGATATCAATCACAAATGAAGACACATGTCACTCACTGGACATTTTCATTGCCACCAATAGCTCCTACTTACACTAGTAACCATGTTCAGTTGATTTCTTAAAGTTTCAAGAATGGGATAGCACGTGTATGAATCGCATCGGACTGAAACTCATTGACTCTCAAACACAAATTTAATTAAAAAAAAACCCAGAGCCTTTGAAGGGCATTTGGAAGTGATACACATAAAGGCACGAATTTTATGGATCACCGGATGAAGGAGTAAGAATATACTTCGAAACGTCGTGACCCTTCCCAATTAGGAAGTTGACATCCATAAAATTCTTGCCCCCCTCAAAAAAAACAACCCAGATTACTTTTGCTTGGACATTGAAACAAGAATTAGGTCGACATTCATAGAGTTCGAGTTAACCATAGTTCGAGACATGCGGATTGCTGAAATTAGACAGTCATGTCGATAACACTCTGCTAGAACTCATCTTAAACGACCAACTGATATAAGATACACATGCTCGCTACATCCCTTTTCCTTCCCCTGTTGAACATAAAACGAGCTACAGAATTGTTCGAGACAAGCGAAGTGATGAAGTTCTTCCTTCCCTTTTTAACCATGATAACGGTCATGTATGGTGCCAACACCACCAGATGCACATTCATAATAGGCTGATGATGCACGTTATTACATGTCTGCTTCTGATAATTATCGGCCCTTCTTCAAAGTGGGACAACATCCATGCTTCTTCGTCTTAAGGGGGCTGTGGGGTAGCCCGGCGGTTAAAGCGTTTGCTCGTCACGAAGGCCCGGGTTCGATTCCCCCCATGGGTACAATGTGTGAATCCCAATTTCTGGTGTTCCCCAGCCGTGATATTGCTGGAATATTGCTAAAATCGACGTAAAACCCAACTCACTCACTCACCCAATTCTTCGTCATGCTGTTTGTTGCTAAAGCCAATGTCGGCAATAGTCCATCTGTAAGTCTGGACCAGACAAACCAGTTTTTGACTCGCAGTGAACAGAACAACTAAGTCAACATGTATCCACAAAGTCGAATCTTACTAGAAGCTCGGTTTGTTTCAACCCGGATTTAAAACAATAAAATTATTCCGAAAAGGAACATGGATTTCAATTTCTGCAATCGCAACAGATTATGAACATGAGCTGTCAAGGTCTGGGTCGGGTTCCCAAAGCAATCTTAGCTCACATCGTGAAAGGTATTGGTTGATAATGAGAGGAGCGGTCGGTGGGGAAGTCGAGTGGTTAAAGCGTTCGCTCGTCACAGCTCCGCAGTTCCGGGCTCTATTCCCAAAATTGCTGCAAGTGTAAAACCATCGTTTTGTGTCCTGCGCTGTGGTGTTGTTGGAATATTGCTTAAATCACGTAAGGCCATACTGACTCGTTGACGTACTGACAATGAAACACGTCTATGCTGGATAACCGAGTCTCCTTCAACGAGGGTACAAGGGAGGTAATCTTACATACCAATGTAACGGCCATTAATTGTGCCCTTGAGTATACAGAGCTACATATACGTACAACACACATGGAATGTGTTCAAACCTGTATTCAACTTAAGCATCTACACTGCTCAAAAGAAGTTAAGGAGCACCGGGTTCGTTCATACATGCTGCAGTAATATCAGGGAGACTATATAAGGTTGTAGAGTATCCCTGGTAATATGAAGGATCGGGGTGGTCCTAAACTTCTTGTGAGCCGCATAGTTTATAACTGCTGATGCAGCACCATTTCCTGTATCGCACCATATTGGAGAGAAACTACATTTTCTAATACCAACTTCCTTATTGTAAATATTATTATGAATATTTAAAGCTTATACATAATGTATTAATATGTATCTATCTATATGATAAAACAGTATACTGATGATGACTGACAGGACATTATGGGCTCTCATAATATGTCGTATATTCACTATATAACACACTCTGCCTATTACTTTCCTTAAAACAAATGATCCCCTTAATAACTTCTTCAACACACATTGTCATATATAAATACAATATGTCTTCCAGAAGGCCGCCATATATGCGGCGTAAAACTTAACTCCCTCACTCACTCTTCCAGAAAGTGGTCAAATATGAGAAATTCAATTTTTGGAAAACACTTTCTTAGTAAACTATAAATAATTCCTTGTTTACTAAGAAAGTTTATTCTAATACTTATAATACTAATAAGTTGATTCACATTCAGGTTTCGAGCCCACACTCTTAACGTGAAGTACATAAGCACTAAGGGCACAAAGTGAGCGAGATTTCAAGTTGTCGAACATTTATTTTCAGAAGTTTTGTCTATCCTCAGATATAGATTCCATTTGGTGTAATTGGCACGGTAGCTGTAAAGATCTTATACATGGACCGCTGAGAATCAGTGATGACATCAGGTCTTCGCCAACGCATGTTCTGTCCGATGAATGGACTGATAGTTTTCCCGACACACATTGCTTTTCGACATATTGAGTGAGTGAGTATGGTTTTACACTTTTAACAATATTCCAGCAATATCACGTCGGGGGACACCAAAAATAGGCTTCACACATTGTACCCATGTGGGGAATCGAACCCGGGTCTTCGGACTCTTTAACCATCAGGTTACCCCACTACCCTCAAACTACCTTCAAACACATACACGCACGCACGCATGCGCACACACACGCATGCACACGCACGCACACACGTACGCACAAACACGCACTTTCTCTCTCTCTCTCTCTCTCTCTCTCTCTCTCTCTATATATATATATATAGGGTCTCAGCCATCTTAGGTAGATTGAAAAAATCCGGAAACAGACAGATGCCTTGTTTAATGTATATTTATTTATGTGTGTGTTTGTCTCTGTGGCGCGCGCGTGCGTGTTTTTTTCGGGGAGGGGGGTGCACGTGCACGTGGCCATTATCTTTCCTTCAACATACGCCACACATTACATTCAAGCGACTACCAATCACATACAGCTATATTCACATCCATAATGCATAAACCTTAGTGTGGCCCTACTTATCGTCACTAGTGTGAGAGTTGAAATATGGCGGCCTCGATACGTTCAATGAGTTGTGGTCCTGCTGTACAGCAGCCTGGGCTGACGGCCTGCAATATGCGCATTCATAGCTGGAGCAACAGCTGAGAGTATATGTAGATAGTCGATTTCAAATCTAAATACTAGTATGTACCTGTGATAAACGCTATTCATGTTGAGCTATATCAGCCTCGACACATATTGGCTGTTAATTGTAGTCTGGCACGGCTTGTTCAGGATAATTGTCCTTTAACGTCTATAATGCGGTAGCAACTTTGTAGAAGGTGTAGAGGGCTTAAGGCGACTTGGAGCATTTCGTCAGTTATATCACGTTTCCGTTTAATTTGGCTTTTATTGACTACCGCCACTGTGTACCCAAATTTAAACGTGAAATGATTTTATTTGCGTTAATTATTATCATGTTTACATACTAGGACAAATGTCAAATGTACGTACAAGCGATGCTTTTAACCTGACCTATCTTAATGGTCATGTTACCTTTTCATCTACCTATATGCCTATCTATCTACCATTTTTTTCTATGTGTCTGTCGTTCTACCATTCGTCGTTCTCCGAAATTATCTATTTGCTGCGTTATCTCTATATCATAATACCTGTCTATCTGAATGAAAAGTATTAGCATTTATACGTTACTGACATCATGTAATCCCATATAACATATGTTATTCTTATTAATGGACCATCTATTTTATCATGATATACATTAAACAAGACATCTGTGTGTTTCCAGATTGGCTGACGCCACTTGTAGTGGTGCAGTCTACGAGTGTATCTACATTGTTTATCGCTTTATATGATCACACATGGATATATCTAATGTATGTCATGTGTATGTATGGAGTTAGGGGTTATGACATGTAGGTCAAGAGCTACCTATGGTGTCCGAGACCCGTGAAGGTCCGGGTTAGAATGAACCTTCAGAAACCCATGCTTGCCGTAAGAGGCGACTAACGGCATCAGGTGGTCAGGCTCGCTGGCTTGGTTGACACATGTCATCGGTTCCCAATTGCGCAGGTAGATGCTCATGCTGTTGATCACTGGATTGTCTGGTCCAGACTCGAATATTTACAGACCGCCGCCATATAGCTGGGATATTGCTGAATGCGGCGTAAAACTAAACTCACTCACTCACAATGATGGCAGAAGAGGAGACAAAATGGGGAGGTTTGATGACTAGTTGGTTTCTTCTTATCGCTGTTCATAATATCGATCACGACTTCCTTGCCAGATTCGATTATTTACAGGCCGCTGTCATACATTGGATGGTTGGTTTGTTGTTTAACGTCGCACTCAAAATATTCCAGCTATATGGCGACGGTATGTAAATAATCGAGTCTGGACCAGACAATCCAGTGGTCAACAGCATGAGCATCGATATGCGCGATTGGGATACGATGAAATGGGTTACTGAAGATCAATTGTTATCAGGATCGTCACGGGTCTCCGCTTGTCATGCAGCTTGCATGCTGCTCAGCGGGGCGTTAAACGAAACATGTATGTCAGAAATATATTATATGCAAATGAGGGCATACAGCCTCCGTTGAATAACTGTACACCGTTGACAGAGTTCAAGGCCAGGGTCAGGAGCGACGTCTTTGTCACCTTGTAATACTGAGTAAAGTAAGTGACTTCGCACAATACACTGTAAACTGTGATTGCTTACTCACGGTTGTGTAAGAGAAAGAACAGCTCAGAACAGCGAGGAGACGACAATTTCCTGGCCTGTTAACACCCTCAGTGATAAAATGGAGGTCAGTTTGTCTGGCCAGTGACCGGGTAATTGTCACATAAGCAGTGTTTGAAAGCAGTTTGTCGCCTTCAGGCGAAAAAAGACGCCTACGGGGATTGCGCATTAACCACCGCTGGGAATCGAACATATATTTTCTTCAAAACGAGCGACGCATTGGATACAGGACTATAACATTCAGCCAATATTGGAAATCATCTCTTCAAAATTGTTTACCGAGTAAGTATGGTTTTATGCCCCTTTTGGCAATATTCCAGCCCATATCACAGCAAAGTGCAAGAGAATTGGGCTTCACACATTGTACCCATATGGGGAATCGAACCAGGGTCTTCAGCGTGATAAGCGGACGCTTTAACCATTAGGCTACCCCACCGCCGAACGTATGTTCATAAAATCGATTTCCTGGTGCCAGAGGCAGGTGTCATAGAGTTGTAAAAATCCTAAAGTGTGCAGACCGAAAACACTACTTTGGCGCTTGTGGCACATTGCGTGCTCGGGTACCATATTGGGAATTGAACAAACTCCTTCTTGAACGCCTTCACTACTGAGCCACCTTCAACAACTCAATCGTATTTCAGTCACTTAATAAAAGAAACCAATAGTACAAAAATTACTGTTGTTGCAGGACAGGACAGGGTGACTGATGACATCAGCAGCGTATACACTGTATATCTATCTACTTCTTAAGAAGAGATTATAAGCTGAGCCTGTATGCAAATATATTTCTTTTTACCAGGGGCGGTTGGGTAGCCCAGTGGTTAAAACGTCCGAAAGAAGGCATCGCAATGACATATAGAGTTTGAAAATAGTTCCGGCTAGGCGAGCTTCCTTGCATGTCAATCGGATCATAATGCCGCAAGAATATCACTGGATTATTCCATCGAAATCACAATTTCTACATAGTATATAGTCGTCTTATCATCAAGAAAGGCAAATAATATTCATTCAATTGTATTTAAGTTATATTGTTCACAATGAATATTCAAAGAAACAAATCACAATCTACACTTTAAACCGGAGCCTCCAGAGGCTAAATCTGAGCCCCGAGAGCATAACTCAGAGCCTTGAGAAGGATAGATCCAAGAGTCCATTAGGAGAAATCGTCGCCTCCATAAGGATAATCAGAATCTCGAGAGGATAAATCAGTGCCTCGATTATGATAAATCGGAGTTTTGATGGGGATAAATCAGATCCTCGGTAACGCAAGTCCCAAGGCCTCCATAACTTCCAGCACTGTTCATTGGTCTCGTTACTCTGTCCACATCCGGGTACCCTGGTGTCCGAGCTTGGCTTGGACGGATTCCAAGAGTACCCGGGTGAACTTGGAATATGTATCCCGTCTTACGCCGACAAATTATACCAATAAATCCAGCAGTATTATCAATATTTTCAGAGTGTCTGTCTCATGTCAATATTACTGTAGACTGCCGAGCTATTTCCACGCTGCTAATAGAAAGCCTCCGCACCAGAGTAGACGGGTTATACACTACGGCGATGCTCTTACTAGACAAACACGCTGCTCTGATCGAAACATCTGCTTGATTGACACAATAAATAATATTCTCTTATGGTGCACTGACAATCAAACGTTGTGAAATGCATTACAAATAATTTGTCGAAAAGCGTACGAAGGATATTAGTTTTTATTATATCAGGAGAAAATAGTTTGGATCATATAATATTTTGCTTGTTGACCGATAGTATTGGGTGCATGTTACAGATATCGACAGGCAGTGGCCATTTTCCGTATTGATATCGATCAAGCAGGGAAAGAATTTCAGCACATAAAAAGCCTATAGATCCAGTGATTGCGTAAAGGTGCAGCAGAGTAGCATAGTTGATGCCGTGCTCGCTCGCGGTGTAATGTTCCGAGTTCGATCCCCAAATCATCATAAGCATGTCCATTGGAATCTTATTTAACCATGTAAGAAGATAGTGTTTGTAAATTGAATTCCTTACCGTTTCAAACACAGGCGACATAGTGAGCGATGAGTGGCTTAATGGTTAAAGTGTTCGCTCGTCACTCCTGGATTGAATCCCGACACGGTTGCTATGTGTGAAGATCATTTCTGATGTCACATGGCCATACTGGTTGGACTTTGATAAAGCGGCTTAAAACCGTACTCATTCACATATGTGACCTCTTAAGTAAGACCTCCTACATTCACATATGTGACCTCTTAAGTAAGACCTCCTACATTCACAGGACAATGTCTGGGCAATATTGCCATTTTTGGGCAGGCTGTGTAAACAACCAATATTTGTTGACAGCCGCACTCAGCAATATTCCACCTATATGACGAGGCTAAAAAATCCGTCAGGCGATCCAGGGACTGTCATGAACATGAATGTACGTAGATGGAAACCGATGACACATATCAACCAAGTCTGTAGACCCGATCATGTTAGTAGCGTCTTACGACAAGCATTGATACTGAAGACCAATTCTGACCCATGTGGAGCTGAGTTGTGCGCCACATCAAACCTCTATTTAGTCACCAGGACGTTGATTCAGTTACGCCTAGTAATAAATCTGCAAAGCTATCATTTTTTAACTGTCGATGTTCAGTTGATCGTAAATAACAAACACATCGATTTGTCCCTATATTTTCTGCATCAACAATTTCACATAGTATTGTCCACACAATCTTAATTCCAACCAGTCGTGAATCCCGTTCCTTTCGACTTCATCTTCCAAGAGCAGTCGTTAGATACCAATCGTTCTATGAAGGTCAAACCTAACGCCAGCCTTGTATCTTCGTTAACCAGCGTCAGGAAACAATGAATGATCCCTTCCGGAAACCCCGGAAGTAGCCATAAGCCCGGGCCTGCATTCAGCAGTGAATAATCTGATAATGGCTCCGGGTTCAATCTGGATGGATGACAGTAGGGACGACTGTTTTTCTCTCTGACTTCATGGCGGGGAATAACATGCGTGCTCACGCATAACCTTAGAGACAGCTCAAGACAGCCACAAGGTACCTTCCCTTCTACAAATCTTACGTCAAAGGCCGGAAACACTGTCCTCTGCCGCCTCTTGAAAACATTCCGATGTGGTCAATAGTCTTAATTAGTATAGTTAACAAAAGCCTGGATAAAGGCTTCAGATTCCAACTCTCATTGAACACTGGGGCTATTGATTAGCGACATATTGACAGATGTGAGCATTTCCCTCTGGAGGAAAGCTCCTCTGTTGAGGCTTCGATTGGGTGGAGTGATCACAGGGGGATAGAGCCCGAGGGTGTGAGGGGTAGCAGGATGCTGGGTGTCTGGACATGGGCTGACCAGACAGGTCTTCAGGAACACGTCTATGAGATTGCTAAAAGACGTTGATGTAATTCGGAAGCTATCATTGACACAAGTTAACCCTTACTGACCAGACCGAGAATATAGTCACGCTTCAAGCCACTTGGCAGATTAACCATCTCTGGACAGACTGCGTTGTGAAAAGGCTTGCGGCTTCTCTTGGATTAATGCTTGCAGGGTTTAATCTTTATCACATCACAATCGTGTCCGTTGTAAGAGGGATGGTAGTTATTGCATACAGGTCATAGTATTATCAGCATGATAATTAAAATAAAACGCACTTCAAATGATGCCGAAAAGCAAAAGCAAGACATGTGCACAACGTTCACGGGTTATACCCATAGCGGATTTCAGTGACCGAACAGTAATCTGAAATCTGTTTGTTGTTTAACGCCGCAATTATTCTAGCTATAGCGGACTGATAATAATCGAGTCTGGACCAGACAATACAGTATTCATCAGCATGACCATCGATCTACGCAATTGGGTTACGATGACATTTGTCAACCAAATCAGCGATCCTGACCAGCCACTCCCGTTAGTCGCCTCTTACAACAAGCATGTGTTGCTGAAGACCAATTATAACCCTCTTACAATAGGCATGTGTTGCTGAAGACCAATTATAACCCTCTTACAATAGGCATGTGTTGCTGAAGACCAATTATAACCCTCTTACAACAAGCATGTGTTGCTGAAGACCAATTATAA
Organism: Haliotis rubra; assembly: GCF_003918875.1. Lineage (NCBI taxonomy): Eukaryota > Metazoa > Mollusca > Gastropoda > Lepetellida > Haliotidae > Haliotis > Haliotis rubra. The sequence goes on along the minus strand of NW_025766225.1, from coordinate 1,508,580 downwards.
CCCTCTTACAACAGGCATGTGTTGCTGAAGACCCATTCTAATCCTCTTACAAAAGGCATGTGTTGCTGAAGACCAATTATAACCCTCTTACAGCAAGCATGTGTTGCTGAAGACCAATTCTAACCCTCTTACAACAAGCATGTGTTGCTGAAGACCAATTATAACCCTCTTACAACAGGCAAGTGTTGCTGAAGACCCATTCTAACCCTCTTACAACAGGCATGTGTTGCTGAAGACCCATTCTAACCCTCTTACAACAGGCATGTGTTGCTGAAGACCCATTCTAACCCTCTTACAACAAGCATGTGTTGCTGAAGACCAATTCTAACCCTCTTACAACAAGCATGTGTTGCTGAAGACCAATTCTAACCCTCTTACACCCTCTTACAGCAAGCATGTGTTGCTGAAGACCAATTCTAACCCTCTTACAACAGGCATGTGTTGCTGAAGACCCATTCTAACCCTCTTACAACAGGCATGTGTTGCTGAAGACCCATTCTAACCCCCTCTTACAACACAGCATGTGTTGTCTGCTGAAGACCAATTCTAACCCTCTTACAACAGGCATGTGTTGCTGAAGACCCATTCTAACCCTCTTACAACAAGCATGTGTTGCTGAAGACCAATTCTAACCCTCTCTTACAACAAACAAGCATGTGTTGCTGAAGACCATTCTAATTCTAACCCTCTTACAACAAGCATGTGTGTTGCTTGAAGACCAATTCTAACCCTCTTACAACAAGCATGTGTTGCTGAAGACCCATTCTAACCCTCTTACAACAAGCATGTGTTGCTGAAGACCAATTATAACCCTCTTACAACAAGCATGTGTTGCTGAAGACCAATTCTAACCCTCTTACAACAAGCATGTGTTGCTGAAGACCAATTCTAACCCTCTTACAACAAGCATGTGTTGCTGAAGACCAATTCTAACCCTCTTACAACAAGCATGTGTTGCTGAAGACCAATTCTAACCCTCTTACAACAAGCATGTGTTGCTGAAGACCAATTCTAACCCTCTTACAACAAGCATGTGTTGCTGAAGAACCCTCTTACAACAAGCATTCTAACCCTCTTACAACATGTGTTGTTGCTGAAGACCAATTCTAACCCTGCATGTGTTGCTGAAGACCAATTCTAACCCTCTTACAACAAGCAAGTGTTGCTGAAGACCAATTCTAACCCTCTTACAACAAGCATGTGTTGCTGAAAGACCCTCTTACAACAAGCATGTGTTGCTAACCCTAACCCTCTTACAACAAGCATGTGTTGCTGAAGACCAATTCTAACCCTCTTACAACAAGCATGTGTTGCTGAAGACCAATTCTAACCCTCTTACCAATTGCTGAAGACCAATTCCCTCTTACAACAAGCATGTGTTGCTGAAGACCAATTCTAACCCTCTTACAACAAGCATGTGTTGCTGAAGACCAATTCTAACCCTCTTACAACAGGCATGTGTTGCTGAAGACCAATTCTAACCCTCTTACAACAGGCATGTGTTGCTGAAGACCCATTCTAACCCTCTTACAACAGGCATGTGTTGCTGAAGACCAATTCTAATCCTCTTACAAAAGGCATGTGTTGCTGAAGACCAATTCTAACCCTCTTACAAAAGGCATGTGTTGCTGAAGACCAATTCTAACCCGAATCTAATCTGAAATTGAGGAACATACTAAAGTGTCTAGCTTGTAAACTGCAAATCGCTCATTTTAACTAGCGCATCAACTAGCACATCAACTAGCGAATAATGTATTAAAATATACACCATAGGTACGAGATATAAATCAATATTTTTTCATCTTTAGTTATTAGGGTTGTATCATTTTATTGCTTATGAATAATTGATCATGAATCTTTCATACAAAGACATTTGCTGGCTGACTGCTGTGGGCGTTATATCGCTACAATCAGTTTCATGTTCCTGTGACTATGACTTTATAGAACGCAGTGGTTCCGACTACACAATGCCTCTCTAACATGGATAGATATTAAACATTTTATATAAATTGCACAGACGTGTCTTTCTAATAATGTACATTCTGAATGGAAATAAAATCTCTTAAGGTAAATTAATGTTACTGTTATATAAAGAATGTGCAGATGCTACGGATATCGATAATAGATAACTTTCAACAGCTGTGACTGTGCCGTGTAGTTGATGTCAGCTTGCCCGGGGTAAGGAGGTGAGGTGAGGTGAGGTGAGGTGAGGTGAGGTGAAATTGGGTTTTACGGCGTGCTTGAGAATATTTCGCTCATATGACGACGTGCATGCGTGTGTATGTGTATGTGCGGCTGCTTGTACTAGCCCAGACTTAAGCTGGTTTTATAGTGCTAGCCCACTGAGATACCATGCCGCAGTGAAGCACGAATACCCCACTCAGACACATTATACTGACTCCAAGCCGACCAGTCCTTGTTGTACCCATTAATGCCGAGCGCCAGGCAGGGACCAACAAGTACCATATTTTAACGTCTTTTGGTATGACGCGGTGGGGGATCGAACCCGCGACCTTCCGCTCTCCGAGCGGACGCTCTAACCACTACACCACGGAGGCGGTCCCGGGGGTAAGGAGAGGCCTGGGGTTGATCTGTGGGACTGAGGGAACGGGGATGCCGTATCCATGCAGCGTTCGCTCGGCACTGAGTGAATTTAGCTTTGCGCCGCTTTTAGCAATATTGCAACTATATCACGGCGGGGGATACCAGAAATGGGCTTCACATATTGTACCAATGTGGGGAATCGAACCCGGGCCTCGGTGTGACGAGTGAACGCTTAACCAGTAGGCTACCCCATCGTCCCTCGGCACTTTGAAACCCGGGCGCTGGAGAATATAGACATGACCATTTAAGAATACAGGGTACCAAATCTGAGCCAGGTAAACAAAACAACAGCAGTTCGTACAAATTATGTCGCTAAGGAGATGCAACGCGCGTCATTATCTGTGTTTCAGCGCGAGCGATGGCCTGAATGACAGACATCGTCAGGAGTCATCCATCCAACCACTCTCCGGCGCCAGGATTAAGTACACCACAGATTTGAAACTGTAATACACAAGCACTCATGCATACATGAATGGGTGAACTGAATATCGCAAGGCAGACACCTACAGTCACAAATGACTAAACAAATTGGCAAAAAGACAAAATAGCAAGTATTATTTACTCGCGTTATAATGACACCTTGTTCAATTCAACTGAAACACATTGTCTGTCAACTTTCGGTATTTAAGTATTTGTTTTAGTCTTGTAAGCCTCCGTTTTCCCATCAAAATTTTGGCTCTTCATTTCACTCACTCAAGAGTGTCACTGTCCAAACAAGCGGAAATAGCTACGATTAATAACGGCTTATCTGTACTACATGAAAGAACTTTGTAATTCCGGTGCCTTGTAAGATGAGAGTTAGTTATATATGCACTAGCCACTATGAAATCAGAGTACACACAGTTGAACAGTCCCAGCACCTCATATGATTCAAGAGTATTTGTGACGTCACCAATGAATGTCTGCCTGATGAGTGTGTTTCCTTGTGACGTCACCAATGTAACAAGTGTGACTCACTGTGACGTCATCAATGTAACTTCTGTTTAAAAAGTGTGACTCACTGTGACGTCACCAATGGAACGTCTATTTGGAAAAAAATTCGCACCAGTAAACGCAGCTGTGAATATTTTCACTTTCAAATCCTGCCCGTGGCGTCTAAATTAATTCAACTTGTCAAATATTCCCGAGATCAAGGATAAAGGAAATACTCCGTCAGTTAATGTCGAACAATAATGGAGGTTTATTATCAATTAACGAAAACTTCTTCCACGGCGAGAACACAATATATTTGCCAGAATGTGAGTTACGAACCATTTGCATGGACACGTTAAATATATTAAAGTGCTTGAGTGGCTTGGAGAACTGAAACAACAGTCCTATCACGTCATCATGTATGTGTTTAGTGACTCAGAGGCCAGAAACCGACATATTGTATAATGGCTCTGATTGGCGATTGTGGCTTGTGTTGGTTGTTTTACGCTACACTCAGCAAGAGTCCAGCTGTATGGTACTCGGTCAAAATTGCAAACGTAATCTCTTACATACCTCTTACATGTAAGTTATAACACATAATAATATCTCATGTAAATGAGGCTCCGACCATTCATTGAGTGAGTGAGTACTGTTTTACGCCGCTATTAGCAATATTCTTGCCTCGGGAAACAGGAAACGGGCTTCACACATTTTACCCACTTGGGGGTTCGACCCCATGCCACTAGGCTACCCCACCGCACAATATCCAACTTTTTGTGCCATGGCCCAGTTGGCGCTTCATGCACACTCATGTGCAACCAACCGTGCAAACAAGGGCATGCTACTCGTCATGCCATAGGACTTGCGATTCCATCTTCTGAATATTTTAATGCCCTTCAATATAGATAACAACACATGTGGTTCCCCTTTGGACCAAAAGTCATTGCTTGGCATCCCGCAGAGTCTCACCACAGGCGCTCATAGTTAGATTTAGTTCTTGACAACGCGTGCTTGATGGTGAAAGTAAGAATGTATCAGTTCTGAATATATCTCGTGTTGGCCATACATATGTAGTGTGTCATAATTATAAGAATTAAAACATGTTCCATTACTCAACTAAAACAAATTACAACAGTGTCTACACACATACACACATATATATATATATATGTGAGAATTCTCTCTCTCTCTCTATATATATATATATATATATATATATATACATGTATATATATATACATGTATATATTTCAATATCATGCTATGATCTTTATATGTCATATGTCAATAATTAACACATTTACTTATGGCAACGGCGGTTTATGAGTTTCATTGTCTGTGGCATTCCGAGAGTAATTTAGCGGACATGTATGCAAAGTTTCATAACGATCAATTTCCACAGCTGGTAAGGGAACACATTGTAAACACAGAACAATGCTGTTTTCTCAACACAGTTAAGTTAATCAGGAAATGTTGATAATCGTCGAATCTGTCTCTACCCAGTTATGTGTGCCTATACTGATCCTTGATTGATATGAAAACATCACTAAGTCTATTAGAGTTACACCTGTCCGATTCTAATTTCTATAACAACATTAGTTGTACTGTACAGACATGTGAACCTCGTTATGACAGGTGGGACAATGAGAGCAATGAAAGGCCGTTTGTGTTGTGTTTTCACTGGATTGAAAGCATAAGCTCTAAAAGCTCACAGAATGCCATTGGTGTAATCAGTTCGACAAATGTTAAAAATGGAACTTCGACCGCGAACAGTCACAAACTACAGACAACTCCACGAAGGACAATCCTTTGCCCTGAACAAATCTGTAAGCAACCGTGTCACAGTTGGAATCTATCCAGTACAGAGAGTCATTTGGAAGCGCAAGTCTCCTCAGGTATGTACATATATTTTTATATCTTGATAACACAAGAGACCATAGAAACATGTTTAAGGTGCTTTTCATGATGCATTTCCTTTCTTTTACATTCAACAAGTTCCGTGATATTTCTGTTTGACAAGACGCGAAACATCTCCGTGTAGGAAACTGACAGTCCACAATGAACAACCTAACAATTGATTGTGGACAATATAATCCATATATACTTTGCGTAAAAGTTTATCTATCTAAAACCTTGTTTTAAAGGGTTTTTCATCTGAAATGGTTGTGTCCATTTCGAATATGATGAAGACAAAAGAAATGTCAAACGCTATATTTAGACATACTGCAGTATGTGTTAATGTATTGTATTTAGTTAATTATCTTCAAAATTATCATACGTATACATTCTACTGACTTCCCTATGCCGGGTAGAGGTTTACCGGTTCGCTTCGAATATGTGTCTCAACCACTCATAAACATTATTCAGTTATATATAACAACATGCACATGTATCAAATGTAACTGAAACAACCAACAAGCCGACAGGGCTGGTAAGATACAGATATACCCACACGAGAGTCATTTAATAAAACAATTCATATTATAATGGGGGTTACATGAATGGTTTAATGCTTGTCATATGTTTGAGGGGGTATGTTAATCTAAATTACATTTTTTAATTAAAGGGCCTGCTTTACCTAGTGGAGTGGTCGGACTACCCTCTAGAAGAGGCTACCTGGGAACACACAGGCCACATTCCTGCCCATCTGCTGGAAGACTACAGTTGCCCTCCCGTGTCTAGTGAGCGCCTCAGACTTGCTTCAGCTACTGTTGAGAGGTCACTGAAGACAGCAGTAAAGTCACCGGGCGGTCTACATTCAGCGCACATGCAGCTGGACATATACAGATACGCATTTGGTCACCTACCGGGCCACGACAAGGAGATTTTCTTACATAAGAACGATTTCAGTAGACTGTGTCTGTCTCAACACTGGTGGTATTCCTGAATCATCATGGCGAAGGTCAGGAGATTAACTTTCCTGTGAGAGTTTCACCACGGCTTACCATGAAGAAGATATGGATGACGACGGGGGAGTCCTGACGTTGCGGACTGTGCCGGTGGAGAAGATCGTCATGTTTGTCACCAGTAAAGTGTGCACCTTGAGAACACTGAACTCTCAGTAATAGACTGTTAGTATGGTCTATATTCGGGTAATATACTTAGCTCTGGGTTTGTGGTTAGCAAATAATATAGACATGGCAAAAAACAGTGAAGTTGGTGGAAGATCTAGTGGCGGTAGGATTGACATATCATTTGTCAGTGCACCACAAAGTTCACAATCAGCTGAAAAATCTCTAGGTTTAGAAATATCCCATGCATGTCTGAGAGAAATAGACCGTTATTCAACTACGCATAGGGATTTTACATTTGTGGACATTCTGAACGAAAATTTAAATGTTGTACAATTGCAACAATCTGCTAGAATAGATGAACGCGTACGCGTCACCATATCAAAAGTTAATTCAAAGTACAAAAAGCTGACTGGGGTGAAAAAGCAGGCCTATTTGAAGCAGACCTACAGATTGGGTTTATTGGAAAATGAACTTGTAAATACAAGGCAAATGAGCAGGACTGTTTGCGAGCCCGCTGAAACTCCGCCTCAAACATCACTCACTCACAGCAGACCAATTGAAAAGATGAGCAAACGCCAGACGTACAGAACCCTGAACAACGTTCAGGCGTCAACGTTAAAAGCTTTAGACTTTGTACGCAATCTTGGACTTACACCATCTAGCCTCAAACTAAAGTCATCAAATGGTGATGAATTCACTGTTAGATATGACCAGACTAAATCAGAAGATGAGGAAAATTTGTCACAAATCCTGTTTGTACTTGATAAGTTTGGCGTAAGTGACTCAACTTATCATGAAATTGCCCAGGTCAACAAGGACCTGCCCAGAGTCGGCGCAGTTGCGAACTCCGTGCTAAACTGTCACGTGAGTTCAAAATACACAGAGTACCTGGCAGTGTTCCTGGAGCAGTGATGAGCTTTAAGAACGAGCTTGAATCTAGCGTTGGGCAGTATTTAGAATCTCGGCCATATGTAGAAAACGTTGAGATTAAGTTCGGTGGGGACGGGACTAGGGTTAGCAGCCTCTCAAATTTTGTAGTTTTCTCATTTAACATCGTAGATGACACAGTCAAGCAAGCATCAAGAAACCAATGTACTTTAGCAATTGTCAGCTGCAAAGAGAACTACTACCACCTCAAAATGTCTCTGGTTCCATTATTTGAAGAAGTCAATTCTGTTGCAAAGGCCAAGTTTATTCAGATTGGGGACAAACGTATAGGGATCGAGATTTTCTTTGGGGCTGACATGAAAATGATTCAGTTAGTTCTAGGGTTAGGGGGTTCTACTGGAAACTATGCGTGTCCACTGTGTAAAGTGCACAAGGACGACCGACACAACATGACGCATGACTGGTTGTACTATTCCACGCAGCCCATGTGCAGGACAATTGACGAGATAAGATCTCACGCAGATAAGCTCCAGTTTGGTGTTCAACACACTCCACTGGTTGAAATAGGTATCGACAATTTTGTCCTGGACGAGCTACATCTCTTGATGAGAATCACGGACGTTCTGGAAAGAATGATTATTCAGGATGGGGAAACAAGGGATAAAGAGTTAACAAAATTAAGGCAAGGGAAACCTAGATATTTAGATGGGATAGTGGAAAGCATCAGAAGCTGTGGGGTGTCGTTCAGTGTGTGGGAAGATAGGGACCGCAAGGGACTAAAATGGACAAGTCTTTCAGGGGACAGCAAGAAGAAAATTCTGAATCAACTGCCTGACAAACTTCACGATCGACTGACACCAGACACAGAGACGGACTTCATCGACATTTGGACAGGATTTAGGGACATCTACAAGTTGGTAGTTAGCGGGGAGAGCAACGATGCACGGCAATTGTACGACATGGCCAGGGAGTGGATACAGCTGATTCTTAGAGTAGGAGAGAAAAGGAAGGGGTGCTTGTCTAAGAACATCACGCCCTACATGCACTGTTTAGTGTACCATGTTCCTGTGTTCATGTCGAGGCACGGGAACATTGGTAGGTTTAGTGGACAGGCCCTGGAAAAAATGAATGATGACATCAAAAGGATTCATCAGCAGAAAACCCAAAAGTGGGATGGTCCCATTGAGGCTATGACTGTCCGAAAGCGTGTGGAAAGTCAATCACATCTGGCTCGACCAAAACGACCCTACACTAAATGTAAGCTTGAGTACTGGGAATCTGAGATACATGAGGCTAGAAGCGCAAAAGGGCTAGTATCCAAAATGACATCAGAAATGTCGCCCCTAGTACTCAACCACTTTTAGATGACCTGTGTGTGGCTGATTTGAGAGACAAACTTGTCTCACTTGGAGTACACACTAAAGTGTCCTCTCGGGAGAAACTGATGGACATGATCAGTTCAGTTACACATGTTTAGTGTAATGCCATGATACGGATAGAATGCTTACCCAAACTTGTACATTGAGTTCAAAGTTCATTATTTAGTTACAACTTTTTTCTGAAATGTATTGTGTATAATGCAATGTCATGTGATTCTAATTTGTGAGTGCTTATGTTGTAAATACATCTCTTGGAATACAATGTTTATTTGGTTCAAATTGTGACTCGCAATGAAATAACATACGGTGTTATTATAGAGGACCGGATGCACACACTGTCCGGCTTAATTGCCTTCCCTGCTGAGAGACCTAGGTAGGATCTCTAGACCTGTACGTGCATCTGTGCCCTGAGTAAAGGGATATAACTCCTCACAACACATACGTCTTGTATCTACGGTTAATAAACATTAAAAATTAACTATGAAGGTGTTTTTTATCACTACTGAAAATTTGCATATGCATTGAAAATATTTTGATTGTTGTGATATTGGGTGAAACAGTTTTCCTGTCTACATTAATAAACGACTCGTCGATCACTGAAGTTCGGTGTTTTCACTGAAGATGGGGAATTACGTTTGTATCTAGAAACAATCGTGGGACACATTTTCAAAGTATTTGTGACTATCTTCCAAAACCTTTTAACAGTTCCAACTTACATAACCATAAAGACATAATTTCCAATAATAGGAATCCAGGGGACACATTCTGAATACTTGAACCTAACTGACGTAGACAACCATTTTTTTAAACTACCGGGTCCTCTTTATCTATCACCATTTTACGGTTGGGTGATTTCAGACAGAGTAAGGTGTGGTTCCCTTGGCACAGATTCTTGGGTATAGTTAGTATATTTAGTGGTACAGTTCGTAATATTCGTAGTGTACTTATTATTGCAGTTCGAAATATTCGTAGCGTTCTTATTATTGCAGTACGAAATATTCGTAGTGCACTTAGTAGTGTAGTTCGTAATGTTCGGCACCCCAAAGGCCCGGGTTCGATTCCCCACATGGGTACAATGTGTGAAGCCCATTTCTGGTGTCCCCCGCCGTGGTATTGCTGGAATATTGCTACAACGGCGTCAAAATAAACTCACTTACTCGTAATATTCGTTGTGTGCTTAGTACTTCAGTTCGAAATATTCGTAGCGTACATAGTAGTCTACTCGTAAGTGTAGTTCTCGTAGGACTCTACAGTGATCTACATAGTTAAATTAGTAAATCAGTTCGTGGTAAACTGTGTAATGTCTTAGTATAGTTAGTCGTCAACTTAGTAGCATATTTCGTTGTCGTCAAAATCCTGCATAAGAAAGCGAAATTTCTTTATCGAATTAACGCCATGGCCACGTCTCCACAATTCACATATAATCAGCTGTTTTTGCGTTATTTGATCTTCAACAAATCGTAATCAATACTCCAGAAGAAACGATGTACTCTTTGTCAAGCTGACGCTCTGAAATATGCTTTGAGGAAGTAATTTTGCTTTTGTCTGCGACAAAACGAATCTCGCACTGTTTCTATTGAATTACCATGGAGTGATAGATAACACATCTCACAACAAAAACGCCACATGTTCCAAACGAATGTCTTAACAAGGATCAATGTAACTACATACGAGACCTATAGGAGGAAGATATATAACACAACACGCTTCCTCATTCAGACGTTGGCCTGATAAAGGGGTGCTATTGGCATGCTGTGTGTGAACGTCTTCAGAGACAATGTGTTGTGTTATACAGTATTGACAAACCACTGCAGTGATATGAGACGGACTGAAAGCATCTTTCACCGGCCAAACAAGCCTTGGCTGGGATTTATCTATAATCGTTACCCCCACCTGGTGGGTCACACAAGCCGTAAGGGGGCGCCACTATATGTGCCAATGACTGTTTGCCCGTACACTGCCTGTGTAAACCTAGCTGCCGCCCATTAACCTTCAACTTTATCAGTTTTACCATTACGTCAGTCGGTTGGTGCACAGTATGGATTTTCTCCTACTATTTCATTTCAGCGGTAGTTCTTTTGCACGTTACTGTACACAGTTTAATGTAAGGGATTAGCTGATCCTTCTTAATCGATAGCATGACATAATCAATCATGGAATCTATTATGATGAAGATTGATCATCAGTCAACTGAATTTATCTTGGATGTGAATGTGCTTAAAATATTGTTTAAAGAAACAGTAGGTGCACATTACTGGCACCATGACGACAGTTAGAGTGAGAGTGGTTTTGTTCAACTTTAAAACTGCAGCAGTACCACGGCAGATAACAACACAAATGAAGTCAACACATTGGACCCATGGGAGGAATTAAACCCGGACCTTAAGCGTGACGTGCGAACACCTCATTAACTAGGCTACCCAATCTCAATAATAGCAAAAACGAACATGAAAGGATTTCGCATTAAATGAAACGATTGTACAAGGTGCGAATTCAAACTTCCAACAACGTTAAACCAACAACAGATGAAAAATCGAATCCAGAAACCGGGGGTGGGCATATCTTCAAGAAATTGTAACTGCCAAAAGTCCTTGACATCATCAGGAATGTTCCCCCTCAAGGTAGCGCTGTGATTACTCCTAGATGGCGCTGCGGTGCCAACTAGCCAATAATCGAGCTCCTACAGTGTTGGTCTTGTTCTTAGACCATTGATCAAACACTTACTAATTACCCTGCCGCTGCTGATGGGCTCACTCCAGAACGGAAGTGTCTACAAATGTCGTTATAGTCCCGGGCAGAATGTTGACTATTCCGCACTCAAGTGCATCCGAAAGTCCAACGGAGATTCGACTGTGTCAAGAAGGCACAGGTCGTGAAAATACTTCGTGAATCAAATTGTGTCTTGTAGGTTTGAATGAATATTTGCCAACATGAAACTGATCATTATTCATTGTGGACTAACAAAAGCATCGATAACCAAATCACACATTGGTGGTGAGATTATCGAGTGAGTTACTGGCTAAGGACAATATTTTAGCAATATAACGACTTTAGTCACCATTTCACATCATATGTATGCAAACTTGTTCGACGTCGAGCGAGTGAGCTTGGGACGTTTCAGTTTCGTTGTTTTCGTGTGTTAGTTTATTGTTGCCGAAAGTGATGTAGGTCGTCGTTATTTTTGAAAGGTTCATAATCATTTAATCTGTTCGATGTTCAGCGGATCATGGTACGGCAAAGGGAGATAAGTTTCCACAGCGATTTTAAATACGTAAAACGCTGATGCATTCACGACATACGGGAATATAATATAACAGTGTTAGCAACCCGTAAAACTGAGGCTAAACAAATATTGAATTAAAACTTCATATCAGCAAGTTGCTGTGTATAGGGAAAGGTGGTATGTGTATGGTTCCCCTCAACCAACACGTCCATGCTAATTCATTTCATGTTCTCCAAACAACACACATCCTAATTTGGATATGAGTTATACTTAGATGCTTTGCATCCATATTGAAAATATTGATAGGGAGAAAAGATATTGTATCTACTGTAAACAAAATAATGTAAATGTCATTGAAGATAAATACCATTTCGTTTTAATTTACCCAAAACATACTGTATATAGAAAACAGCTTATCAAACATTATTTAGGTTAGAAACCAAGTATGGTGAATTTTTTACAATTATTAACAAACCCATCCAAAGATAGTATTCCAAAATTATGTGAATACATTAAGTTATGCATGTAAGTACCATAATGTTTCGTCCAGCCTCCTTTTGTAAATGTAAACAATTTATGTATATTTCAATGGATAACCATGTTCTATCCTGTATACAGTGTAAACTGATGACGAGGGGCATATAGCCCAAGTCTTTACTGAATAAAGAATCGAATCGAATCGAATCGAAAACTAATATCATAAACTAAGTTTACTATTTATTTTTAAAAAATATTCGAAGAGTAAAAGATTCAAAGCAATATATAATCAGGCGGGTTCAACTGCATTATTTGTGTAAATATAATATTCATTAGACAAGAACCACAAGAGCTGCATTAAGTTGTGTTACTCAAGCATTTCACCGTTAAAAGGGCAGATAATTGCTGCATGAACAGAGACAAATGGTAAATCTGCATGAATTTCTCGGGAGTATATCAGCAAGGGATTAATCGTCAGACGTAACGTAAGATTTATGCTATTTCAAATCCTTGTGTAACCACAGAGAAAAGGTGGATCTATAGTCAGTGTTTACACGCCGATTAGCCGGGATGAAAAGAAGCCATTTCCCCATTACGATAACATTAGGAATATTACTATGCACTGAGGTATCTGCGGAACTAACCAGTACAATTAGCGGTGAGCCGGCGGAAAAACACGACTGCAGCAAGGAATGGGTTGTTCTGCTGCACGCACCAACATCCCCCATACCGTGTTGCATGTTGCCTGCAAATTAACCGACATGATCACATTGTGTTTCAATGCGCGAATATGTGAAAGTTCAGCTCTCCCATTCTGAACACGATTCTAGCGCATTAACTCTCTTAAAGTCTACGCCAGGGCCATTTCGGAGAAACAGATTCCGACCAAATAGATGCTGAAAAAGCTTAGAGCGGTGGGATCGTTGAGCAGCTGGTGTAGCCAGATCGTTGAGCATCGGGTGCAACGGGATCGTTCAGCACCGGTTGCAGCGGGATCGTTCAGCACCGGTTGCAGCGGGATCGTTCAGCAGCGGGTGCAACTGGATCGTTGAGCCCCGGTTGCAACAGAATAATGGAACACCGGGTACATCGTGATCGTTGAGCACTTGTTACTGTGGCTACATAGCAGCAGCTGTTATTTGGCCAAGAATTCTCCTGGAACGGTTTTCACCTATTGAACTCGGGATGAAATATCTCTCAGGAGCCGTAACCGTGATATAACTCAATTACATCACAAATTCTGCAATTCTATGACGTCATGAGATGTCACGGCGATCTAACGACACAGCTGTGCATCGGTTTATGGCAATGTTCATCAATTTATTGGACTCTAATTGCGTTATAATGCTCTGATATCGTTAACTAATCAAATCAGTTCTAAACGATCAACCCAAGTGTTTACTTGCAGACTGACCCGAACAATTCCCTGACGTTGATGTGTTGTTGGGCTTTGGGTTGTGAACATCTCTCCGTTTGTCGGCATCGTCAGTGTAGGGACGCTGTGATGTTATCGTTTGGACCAACAACAAAAAAACGCCCAAAAAATGACTGACGGCGAGAGATGCTGCCCGTCATATCGACCACTTGCCCTAACTCTGAAAATTACAGCCTGACGAGGATAAAGCAAGAATATTGGCGCCTGTGGCCTAAACCAACATATGGCATAGTGTTTCTCAGATCGTTAATCGCAATCGTCCCCATGACGTCCGATCGTTGGTCTTTCCTTTCATATCTGGTTTTTAAAACCAACTTAAAATTTTGACTGTTTGTAGTTTAACGCGGAACTCAGCAATTTTCGGTAGATAATCAAACCTGGACAATCCAGTGACCGACATCATGAGCATCTATCGAAATATCTGGGATACAATGACGTCCATCAATCAAGTCAGCGAGCCTTACCACCTGATCCCATTAGTCGACTCTTACGACAAGCATTACTTGTTATTGGCAAAAATCAAACATTCGTGAATTAAAAGAAGTACATACATTAAACACAGATTCTGTCATTCTGATCATCTGTCCGTGTTTAACTTTGATCTTCCGACAAAAAGGAATTCAAAATCTTGATCGTACAGTAACCACAGCAACACGAATCTTTGGTAATTTGCACTCAGACGAACAGAAAATCCTGTTGCCGTTAGTCGTAATATACGCAAAAGATATTTGATATTGTTCGCGCGTTACTAATGCAGGCGATTGTAGGCGACACCAGCAGACAAGCCATCACTGTGTGGCCACATCAACTCGGAGGCCAGCGACAGATACAGAGCACAGATAGCTACAGTCATTGCAATAATTGCCTTGTGACGCAAAACAAGCATTCGCTACCGGAAGTGACCCAGGTGCGAAACCACGGCTATCGCAATGAAGACATGTACAAGACAATTACGAAAGTAGGGAGACATGTTGAATGATGGCTCCGGTGGTTGAGAGCAATCGTGGACGGAGTGGCGACGGCAGCCGAACTGTTTTCGCATGGAGACTGACATATATTTGCGAGATAGGTCCTCCCGGGGGAGTAAGCTTCCACTTATACAGATGTCCCCCACTGATCGGTGAATTATGACATGTGGCCCCAGTTCCTTGCATGAAACACAGCCTATCTTTCTTAGCTTGTAATGAGAACTGATTTCCATACGTAAATGCATGCAATGGCAAACCTGTCTCATTATACTTTCTGAGAAATATTTCATGATGTGAGCTCTTACGACAAAGGGAGAAATATAGTGTCCTTTTGCAAATACAGATACGGAAATAATATTAAATCAACCATATGGCCCTTTGTGAATCGATTTGGGAAACGAATTTGTATTAAACGGTCTTGTACTTCCGTTATCTAGTCTGGCTTCTCGGTTAAATGAGATCATTTCTAGTTAATACTGATGCCTAAACATTCCCTTAAGCATCGATATATATTCTAGCAATGTGTATGGTAGCAAATTCCTCGTTTCACACAGAACATTATGTGTGATATACATCGTGTGGTTTTAAAGGGGCTCTCCTAGCCTGGTTATGTGGTATTTCAGGCAAAAATAGCATGACTGTACGATGGACGGAGGGGTAATCTGTACTTATCTGTTATGGATCCAGTGAGTGAGTTTAGTTTTACGGCGTAATTAGCAATATTCCAGCAATATCACAGCGGGGGACACCAGAAATAGGCTCCACACATTGTACCCATGTTGGGTATCGAACTCGGGTCTTTGGCGTGACGAGCGAACGCTTTACCCACTAAGCTACCCCACCGCCCCCAATTCCTTCCAGACATTTGTGTTTCAAACTAAAGGATCGAACTTTATGTTACCGGACGGAGTATTCAACGTTAAGAGTTACCTCCCTTAATAATATCAAGATCCGGTGATCGTAAATAATAAAAAATAATAATAATAAATAATAATAATAATATCAAGATCCGGTTCGGTGATAAACACTGAGACGCAGTGGGATGTATCCACTAATTCACTTGTATAACAACAAGATATCAAGATATAAAACAAATCAGTTCATTAACCCCTAGGCTACCACCACCCACCCACACACCCCCTATGGATCTAGTGACTGCACGGCTACACACCAGGTTACAGAACGCCTCACGTGTTACAACGGCCTAGTTCCACTAGTGGCACGTGAGTGAGTGTTTACTATAATATGACCTTGGGAAAGTGACCAGTGAACACTTGATGTTCATTCTCAGCTCCCTGGAGAGTATACAACCCAAACTGCCTATGAGGTGGTAGAAGGTTAACATCTCAACCTACCGGGTACCCATTCACTGCTACGTTAAGAGAGTCATACTTAGAACACTCGCAGTCAACGACGTTACTACACGTCCTGCACGTGTCTCAATGGGAACCGAAGCCATAAGAAACAAAACTCAAACTACCAAACGCGGTCACTCGTCCAACCATCATCAGCGGTATGGGTACAAGCATCCTATTGTGCATCAAGTGCTCATCATATCAATCACTAGTTTTATGATCCGACCTCCAATAGCAACGGGCCGCCGTGGTATATACTCCTCAAGAGAAGTTAAAGAGCATCCAATTCCTGTATATTCCTAACATGACATGACATATTAACTGCAGCTATAAGAAATAATATGATATTATTAGCGGTATATAATAATGATTTCAGCATTAAAAACAAAATTAGATTTGTTTGATACACGTTTGTACTCGGCATTAATCAAAATGATATTTTTGTTTAGCTGCTCTGCTCTGATTGCGCCGCTATTCCCTGTGCAGGTCTGACTGCAGTCGATCCTAGTCGCCTGAAAATGATAAGTCCATATTTGAATTTCCTCGAATTAATATTATCGATCAAGAAAAGATCACAAGCGGATACAAGATCCCATGGAAACAATGATGATGAATTAAGATGTGTATTAGTTTTCGTCTGTCCCCAAAGTGCAAATGTCTCTTCATCGCGGTTCAGACAGCAGACATATCGGAGCGATCTTTCGCTAATCGATATCAGAGGACACATGTCATGATGATTGTACGTAAGCCAATGTAATCCCAAACCATTATGATGGTTCATTGTGGAAGTATAACTGCCGTATTATCAGTATATTCGTATTCAGCAATTCAATGTAATTGCATGTACTGAACTGTCCCCAGTGCTTCGAGCTAGCCAACACAGCAATCAATGCCACAGCGTCACGAGAATCTACTATTACACAGCCACAATCCCCACGGATGGTATACTTAGACTATAATCCCCGCAGATCTCATCACAATAGGATATTACATAATGCTTCTGTTACCCACGCCATACGGCTCTCAATGTAATCACAAAGACACAGGCAATCGGATGACATATGGCTACATCCTTGTAATTTGTGTAATTAAATATTGGACCAAAGCACAAAGACCATATGTCATAAAATATAAAAGTATACATGTATCTATATTTAACCAACTAATCCATATTTGGTCGTAAAATACTCAAAACCAGGAATATTAACAGATTATAACATGTCATATTTGGAATTTCACTTTCTTAGTCCCATCCGGGATCCGAACCCACACCCACAGAATCAGGAACCAAATCGCCAGCACCCAAAGTCAGCAGCCTAACCCGCTCAGCCACAGAGACTTCCACAAAAATGGAAGTCGGACAACTGGTAGTCTAGACTATTGATTTTGTGTACCCCTCTGATTAACAGATAATTTGTTACCTTTTCAGATAATTAAACATTGCACGTTTCTTGCTATTATAAACACATGATACACAAAAAGCCCCCCTTCTCTAACTGACATTAATCAGGAACACTGCATACCAACAACCATTTGCACTTTAACAGAATTAGCATGTACATGTACTTTTGACACTAATATGCACATGTGCATCGCGAGCACAAATATATTTGCCATATCGATCTCCCCGTGGTAAAATATCAGTGAATCATAAAATCAAGTACGCGGCATGGTGTTAATATTTAACAGAATTCGGCGACAACGACACAATCTGCACGGCAGCTTCGTTCCATACAATGAAAATGTTGCAGCAAATCGCGAATATTCCACCCACAGACACAGTGAATCCTGTCATTGCATATTTCTCTTTAGACTTAATGCCAAGCCGACAGTGTTTCTGTTCGGCGACACTGACAGAGTAAAGCTTGGAGCGCGATCTCGCTTGTTATGCAACACTCTACGGATTTTGTCCCTATCAATAGCCTAGTTATGTCGTGTTATGGGTATGGTCTACGCGCTGCTGTCACTGGGCATCGCCGCCAAGTCACGACAACTGTTTATCTGCCTGGTACTGGCATTCTAGGGCTAATCTACATACACGGCCAGTAAGGAGCTTGTTGGAAGACGACACTCAAGAAACACTTGACCACGGTAAGACGTGGGGCTAATAAAACTCGTACATAGATACCCCGATATCATCCGATAAACAACAGTGCTGTGGGCATCTAGGTGTATTGATGCACATGTAGATGTCTGTAACGATGATACACAGTTTACTTGTCTACACCTTGATGCACATGTAGATGTCTGTAACGATGATACACAGTTTACCTTTCTACACCTTGATGCACATGTAGATGTCTGTAACGATGATACACAGTTTACCTGTCTACACCTTGATGCACATGTAGATGTCTGTAACGATGATACACAGTTTACCTGTCTACACCTTGATGCACATAATAATAATAATAATAATAAATGCATATTTATAATGCGCCCCTTCCACACCCTAAGGCATGCTCAAAGCGCTACAGATGTAGATGTCTGTAACGATGATACACAGTTTACCTGTCTACACCTTGATGCACATGTAGTTGTCTATAACGATGATACACAGTTTACCTGTCTACACCTTGATGCAAAAATAAACAATGTAATAGTAAATACCTCGATGTAACAATACTTATGTAATAGTACACTTGGGGGCGATACACAATGTTACAGCATATGTTGGGGTGTACGAATACACACTGATACATCATACACAGATGTAATGATACACAATGCAGGGGAATACACCTATGTTAACAATGTTATAGCATATGCTTGATGCAATGACACACAAAACCATATCATACACCTAGATGGGTAAATACACGTCGAATACACCTAAGCGTTATAACAGACAATGTTATAGCATATGCTTGATGCAATGACACACAAAACCATATCAAACACCTAGATGTGTAAATACACGTCGAATACACCTAGGCGTTATAACAGACAATGTTATAGCATAGGCTTGATGCAATGACACACAAAACCATATCATACACCTAGATGGGTAAATACACGTCGAATACAATACAGACAATGTTATAGCGTTATAACAGACAATGTTAAATACACGTCGAATACACCTAGGCGTTATAACAGACAATGTTATAGCATAGGCTTGATGCAATGACACACAAAACCATATCATACACCTAGATGTGTAAATACACGTCGAATACACCTAGGCGTTATAACAGACAATGTTATAGATACACCTTGATCCAACGATACACAAAACCATGATGTAGAATACATGTACACCTGTAATTTTACACACAATATACACCTAGGCGTTATAATAAACAATGTTTAGCATACACCTAGATGTGTTAATACACCTCGATATCGAATACACCTGGATGTAACAACATGTCATATACAACCCTGTAAGTAATAATACACGATGCTATTGAATACGACACTATGTAACAATACACACACGTCAGTACAGCACACAAGATGTGCAGCAAAATAAGCAATGTTAATAGTAAATAGAAAATAGTAAATATTATTTGGGTGGACGAAGTTCGTGCTTACCGCAGCGGTGTAAATATCCACATAATTATCAATTACTAAATATCAATAGCCGGCCACAACTTAATATATCACCATGTTAATTGTTGACATGTAACCGTTATGTAAACAGTTACTATGAACTACAATGGTTATTGATATGAATAATGTTGACATGCACTCTTTACCCCCAGCAATGAGCTACATATATACAGGGTTTATTAATAAATGCAAAATATGATAACACACTACATCAACAAAACATGATGCATTAAATATTTTATTATCATTTATCTATTACTTTTATATCATCATATATTTTGTTTAAGCGCGTTTCTGTTGATAGTTTGGGGAACACGTTCAACGTGCTAAACCATTTTAGCTGCATCTGACCACAGCTGTTTACACGTGTTGAAATCACCAATGTAACCATGTTTTACGTGATATATAACACACGTTAAGATGGCACCGCTAGTACAAGGGCATAACCCGCTATATGACCGGGAGATATCTTTTTATCGTTTACCGCTGTTAACAGTGGCAGCTTAACGCTCTATGACCTTGAGGTCCGCTGGAAGGTGAGAGTGTTTGAGGATCGATAAGGTTATGAGGGCTAGTTATTGGACTAGCCAATTACACTATCCTCAACAATACACTACTCCCGGCATCGTCCGGTCCAAGCCATATGCTGCCGATAATTGCAGATAGCCCTATGACGTTCCGGTTGAACAGGTTATTTCATTTCCCTATTGAACAAAAGTACTTCGGTTTGTAATATAGAAATATACACTACAGAAACCGCAGATGGTGCTGAGTTATGTCGCAGTGATGCTGTTCTCACGTTGTTCAACGTTCATGAAGTATACTCTGTAAAGCATGAAGTTTAGTTAAACCGATCTTACCGACTGATAGCAAAACGTAAACAGAATTCCAAATAGTGTAAATACACATATGCTACATTTATTGAAATCCTTTATTTAAACGTGTTTATTTTTCTACAACATTGAAATGTTGCTATTATATATTTGCTTTTACACTAAGTGACAAGGCCGAATAGGTCAAACTGACCTTGCAATGTACCTTTCTCATTCAAAGTATGTAAATATCATTATTACTACATTAAGTGATATATCATACACAATTTTGGTTAGAAAGAATGCTATCTCATATTCAATTAATATTACCGTTGCATGACTTTGATTAAGTGCAGTGGTATATTCAAATGTAAAATTATTTTAAAAAGAGCTTATTGTTTTACCACAGGCAATGGCAATGCATTATAGTGGTCAGTGTTAGTGCGATCTCCCTTTAATTATGTTTTACGAGAGTGTGGCAGCGCGTTTAATAACAAATGTTCTACACAACTACAGCACTGTAGTGGGCGGCGACAAGGGCAATATTGTATATACCTCTTTTGATTAATGGTCTTTATATATCACCCAGTCTACAGCCTGTGACATATGTGTCGTAGTGTTTGGCGACTTGTGATTAACTATTTCAAATAGTTTTGCCGTCAGCTGCAATACATTGTAAATAATAATCAACTTTAGATAAGATATCGACGGTACACAAGGACACATTTCGCCTTGTACTGTCAGAACTGTATGAACTATCCCAGCATGTGTAGAACTGAGGAATGGAATGTCGACGCTGAAGTAATGGAACCGATGCGTCCTTGAGAGTATTGCGTACATCGAGTACACATCAGATCGATACTCGCTATTGAAACTGAACAGTACATGTGTATGTTGATTCATGCATGTGGGCGGCCAATGTACTGTTCATGTGGGACAGATGGCACGGAGGTTGGGGTTTGGGGGTTGAACGAACGCCGGGTTATAAATAATCATGAACTAAGCAATTGATGCAGGCCGAATTCCCATGGCAAAGATTCGTGACGTAAACGCCGTTGGGTTACACCACTGAAATATCGGTAAGATGCCATGGAAAATACCTGACACATTGCAGCTAGGGAACACTGAAAGGTGTAATGGGATATAGACAGTAATATGTCAGGGTGTTGATAAGTATCCTGATGTAACTTGTCTAGATCTTCGTCTGAAAACTCAAGAATATTCAGGTGGGAAATATTGAAAATGACGTAAATATCACCTACCTTGGAACTCCTTCCTGGCAGCGCTGACATTTGTCACTATGTTGGCGATGTGTCCTAACACCGTTGCAAACAGCAACAACGCAAACACCATTTCAAAAATAGTAAACAAATATTCTCCCATTGTAACGGGTGAGGGTGGGTCCCCGATAGTGGTGAGGGTCAAGGTGCTCCAGTACAGCGCGTGAAGATACTGCAGGACTGTGTTCGTGTTATCCTTCGGGAACCTCCACGTGTCCTGGGACTTCTCCATCCTTGTAGCCACGACAAAGTATAAACATGCATTCCAATGAAACAACGCCAACAGGTAGTGCAGAAGCGTGCCGGTACGGATCACGTTGGGGTAGTTGGTGTGACGTTCCGTTCGGTCTTGGAATGTCCAAAAGCGGTAAACTTTGACCAGGCGAAAACATCGGAGAATTGAGCAGAAACCGATGGAAAGATACAAAAAATCTAATGGCAATAGACACAAACAATCTATGTAGAAAGTGGTCGTGTTCATATAATGGAGTCTTAATTTGGTTGGGTCTGTTTGTAACACACCGTCTTCCAGGTAACCTGTCCGGAAGTGGAAGGCAATGTCAAGGACGTAGAGGAAGTCGGCGGTGTAGTCCAATGTGAACCACACTGACAGATTATCTGCGTTAATCTCCTGAAATGCAAATCTGTAAATAATGACCCAGAAGTTGTATAAGAACGCCATACTGACCACGGAAGACCACCAGTAACAGAGTCTTCCCGAGGGGTCAAACACAAATGTCCAGTTACATCCATCCCGGTCCGAGCTCACAGATGTCGCAGTTTCGAATCGTTCACCCCTGACACTTTTCTTGCCGAATTTGTCCTCGATTTCTTTCTTCCGTTGTTTCCGAATGCCTCGCGATGTCACAATATTGGCCTCGCTCGGCCTGGGCTTTTTCATGAGCGAGGACTGGGCAAGGGAATAGCGCTTCCGTGTTTTGACAAGATCCAGTTTGCCGCTAACAATATCCAACAGACTTTGTTTCGACGTTGACTTCGATTTCTGTTCCACAACCTTATTTGAATAGATGGGCGAGGAGATGCTAATTTTGTCGCTGGAACTTAATCTTTCACCAATCAACTTGGTGCGATCACTAGGTGAAGAGAAGATCTCCAAGCCTGGGAGAGAGCGAGGACCGTTGGCTGTTGTCGTCTGCTCGCCACATTCGACGTCTGCCTCCACCTCAACCTCATCCTCCTGTGACTCTTTTGCATCTTTACTCACTATAGCGATTTCCTCAATTTCATCCCCATCCAATTCTGAATTGGCGCACGGCGTGTATCTGACCGCCAAACCAGTGTCGCTAGTCTTTCTCCGCGCCAATGCACCCGACATGGTCCTAGCGCCTCCATACGGCTGTCTCCGCCGTTAAACTCACATGTACTCCGTCCAAAGGGCACATCCAGATTTGAGCTTTCAGAGAATATATCCACCACACTGTAATATCACACTAGCGATGACACGCGTCCGTACAATATTCCTCTTCTGCATCAACACCTCACACGAGCAGACGACAGATGACAGTTGAGTCAGGTCGATGGAACTGCACACCACGTGTGTATGTGTGTGTGAGTGTGTGTGTATGTGAAACAGGCTTACGTCACATCGAAAATATCACCACAACATGTACACAGACGCGCATGCGGTACCTGTGACTTCACATGCTCTTGTGGTGACAACACGCCTGTCACCGGACAGTCCGCTACAGCGCAACAACAGGGATCCACATCACCTCGCTCCGCATCTCGCGATGAGAGACAAGTCGAATCATCAGCTCCCTGTTCTACCTGCCGGCCGGCAGACGCTGCGACATATGGACATATACACGACTGCAGCAGCGGCAGGGCATCTGTTGAGTTGTGTATACACAGCGCTGGTTCCTCCGCACAGCGGTTGCCACTAAGGGCTACTCAGGCGGACGGCGATGCAGAGCGCCACCATCACGCGTACTTCCATATTCCGAAATACAGTCATACCGGGCGAACTATCTCTAGCTGTGGTCCGTCCTTATCACAAGAGGCCATTCCCGGCTGTTGTATTGAATGTAAAACACGTTAAATATAGATGGAACCCACTTGGCCAGCTAGGACTGATTTAAAGGCTGGTGCATATTCATGGGCTTATAATTCCATGTCCCTATCAGATATGAAAAGTAGCGATTTACGAACCGAGAATAAAGAGAAAAAAATACACCGCTAGAATGCTGAGATAAAACTGTTACAGAGTTATGGTACAAACGACACAAGGTAATGACTTTCTCAGTCTAAGCCAATTAGAAATTGATTTCAGTAGTTTGAGTGAGCAGATTAGCCCGAGCTCAGAACACGCGGGAAAAAGGCGGGCAGAGTGTTATGACGTCACGCGCGAGCTCAAATCAGCGGTGAGAAGGATGATATATGTTGGTATCGACTCTGACAGAATGTGAAGACTACGCCAGAGGGGTGGAAACGGGGGGAGGGGGGTTCTAGTGTTCACCACGTGGCACTGGAAGCTCACTAAAGCAGCAGACGACACCAGATGCTGAGGGTATGCCTCAATCAGGGTTCATCTCGATTCGTCCTCAAGGACTGCTTAAAATTCACAGTGGTCAGCGTTTACTATCACTGACAATATCCAGCGGGAAAACGTTTTATCTGTGGAGTCACTGACTTGGTATCGATCCGCCAGACCAGTGCTGAATGTCTCATGCGCCACGTGCAGAGCGCGAGAGGTGACCGGCGACCGAGGGCTTATTAGTGGGCATTGTTAGTCGTCTGCTGACCAACCGGCTGAACCAATACGTCTTCGCTTGAGTCGCCAACATTTCAATTTCCAATAATTGCTTTCAGATTTCCAACGTACACACGCAGGCAACGACAGGGGTTATTTTACCCAGAAGCGGCGCTAAATATCGCACCACAAACCAGTAATAAGACTGAATAATTTCTTGAAAATATCCCCACTTCCAGAAGGGATTCGACTTCTTCGTTATTGATTCCAATAATAAAATTGCTAAGTTGATTAATCTTCCGTCGGTAATGACCTTATATGGCGATTGTTGTAACATTGAGCGGCTGCATCGAGCTTTACCTCTGATATTTAACATCAATTGGTATGAATACACTGGAGAATATTATTAAATGCAGGAGGGGACGCCTAATCATATAGCTAGCGCAGCTGCCTTTATTGATGAAAATTTGCTGTGCGTAGGCCAGTCGTTTTGTCATGTAGTCACCACTTAATCAGGTTCGAATCCTGTTTGAAGTTGACACATTTAATGCGTGTGCTTCAAATCTTGCAAAATGTTTAGAACAAATTACCGATTCCGATGTATAAGGCGATAAGAACTTAAGCGCCTCCACTTGAGAACAATATTTCAATAATCCTATATTAAGATAACGAGTACCTTACTTTTCTCGAGATTTGTGTAATATGTATATTTACTGTATACGTAATTAAGTATTGGGAAGCGTAAATGTCCTTTGGTCCTTTGGTGCTTGGGTTGGAAATGTCTCAAGAACACTGTATAATGCTTGTGGCGGTTGACTGAATTGTACCAGTTTCGTTTGCCTCGTTGACTGGGAATAAAATATTCGTTGTTAATAATAGAATATAACTCCATGTTTACTCACCCCAGTGACAACAAGTAACAAACATACAAACAGAGAAACGGAAGCTTGTTTACACATTAAAACAAAGGGAATTGGTATCGGACATAGGAATTTAAACTATATTTGTATTATAATCTTAATTACCTTTCATTTTATAAAATCTTAATTAAATTAGTTTTAAAGTATGTAAATACAGTTCCGAAAGTTCAGTTTTTGTTATTTTTATTACATAACTCGCCATCTTCTCAGGGAGACAACGTTGTTGTGATCCTGCTGGCGTGTCTCTCTACAGTAGCACAGTCCACTGAGGTGGGTGGATGTGAACGGTCGATACTGAACTGGGATGCGGGGAATGAAAAGTTCTACTGTTTAAATGCCCTAAAAGTAACTAGTGTTACTCTTTTTAACTCTTTTTCAGGCACACCTAGTTTCAACAAGGTTGAGTGAGTGAGTGAGTTGGGTTCAACTCCACCTAGGACGGTGTTTCCGTTACATCATGGAGCTGGGTGCAAGAGCAGAGCCGAAGTGACGCAAGCCAAGACCTTTTTTACTTGATGAAACATACTAACACCGTAGGGTATGCTGCTGACAAACTAGAAATATATCCAGGGTTAGTCAAGGGTTCGAACCCAGGACAATGGAAAGCCCAAAGGACGCATCTCCGTGTCCAGAACAAGGCTTGATAGGGCGATAGGTGGCACGGTGGTTAAGGTGTCCTCTCTCTACACTGATAGCCCTGATTCAGTTCCGCGTATAAATGTGCAATCCATTTTTGTTCTTCCCAGCTGTGATTTTACTGGAATGATACTGAAAGAGGCGTAAAATTATACTCACTCACAAGGTAAAGCAATTAGAATAAAACCAGAGCCAACTCTTGTGTCATTAATGGATCGAATGTAGTTCTCTATGTTGGCCTTTGAAACGATTCAGCTGTTTCAATCAGCCATGACATAACTGTCGCCAACTGCGGTGGCCAGGGGAGTAGGTCAGATGTGACTGTCACGCCCCAACCCGTGTTTGGATCTCCCGGTTAGAACAGACCACCTCAGATACTCACTGCTCGTCAGTTCCTTCGGGTTCTGGGTAGAACGCTATCATGTACCAACCATCCTTACTATTGATTTCCCGCACAATACTACACTGACGTTACACCCCGTTCTCTGTTCTGCATAAGTAGCCTCCGTACAATTCTTTTATGAGAACTGATCGATTCCCCTTTTCCCTGTTGATGGTACTAATTAGCTGATAATCGACGCCTCTGAAATCAGCATAAACATTAGCTGCATTAGTGGACATTAGCAAAACGGCCAGTCCACGGCGTAATGCTTAACAGTTCAGTTCATCTGGAGAAGACAGGTTGGGTTGGTCAGAGTTAGTTCATGTTAATGTATGACACTTACGGAAATCTAGGCCCAGGTTGGTAGACGGGTAGGGACGGAAGGTGGGTGGTTGGGGCGATGTGTCTATGAGAAGGGGTGGTTTTTTGGGGTGGGAAGATGTCAGTGAGCCTGGGTGGGGTCCAGGGATTGGGTAGAGTCTTGGGATGCGGAGGTATCTGTGAGGCAGGGAGTTGTCTTGGGTTAAGGCGGAGTAGTGCGAGACCCGTTGTCCAGGGGTAGGGACATGTCTGGAGATGGGTGGTGCCTGCGGTGTGTGGGGTCGGGAATGTGTTTGAGAAGGGGCCGAGCTCCGGGCGTGGTGTGGTGTTCACGGGAGGGGTGTAGACAAAAGGGTGGTGTCTGGAGCGGTTTGGGGATGGTATGGCGACTGTGGGTGTTAATTTGTTTTTGAAGATGGGCGCTGAGTACTAAGGGGGTCGGTGGCTTGGGCGTGGACGTGTCACTTCTGAGGGGGGTTGGGGCTGTGACTGACTGTCGTAGTTATACATGACGTCCCATCCCCAACTCCATTTCCTAGTCCGTATTAACCTGTGAAGATCCGGGTTAGAATTGATCTTTAGTAACCAATGCTTGAGGTAGGAGGCGACTGACGGGATCGGGTGGTCAGACTCGCTGACTTGGTTGACACATGTCATCGTATTCCAAATGCTCATGCTGTTGATCACTGGATTGTCTGGTCCAGACTCGCGATCGATTATTTATAGACCTCCGCCATATAGCTGGAATATTGCTGAGTGTGGCGTAAAACTAAACTCACTCACTCCTAGTCCGTATTCTTTACCTAATCCGTATCCATTTCCTAATCCGTATCCATTTCCTGATCCGTATCCATTTCCTGATCCGTATCCATTTCCTAATCCGTATCCATTTCCTAATCCGTATCCATTTCCTGATCCGTATCCATTTCCTGATCCGTATCCATTTCCTGATCCGTATCCATTTCCTGATCCGTATCCATTTCCTGATCCGTATCCATTTCGTAAACTGGGGATAGTCTGGTGGTTAAAGCTCATGAAGCTCATTTCTGGTTGCTGTAATGTTGCTGCAATATCGACACAAGTGGTATAAAACTCTGTTTCATTCATTCGCTAAACAAAAAATGGAGACAACGGACCTACTTGGCCATTCACCAACATAAAACATCATTCCAAGGTTGACATCCACCCGAGCGTCAGAACTATTCAAGAAACGTGAAGTGTACATTCAATGTCTGGTAATACAACAATGTGAATAGGTGATACTGTCAACTTTAATCAGACAACTGATATAGATACAGGATTGCCCGCCTTGAACTTGTAATTAGACAAAGTTGCGTTACTTCCAGGACAATAGAACGTGCATGGATGACACTGGGACGGCGTCGAGGGACGTCTGTCCAAACAGTCATTACCGTGCGCCAACACGGTGTCAATGCGGGCCGGGCAACATGGCGTGACTTGAGCCAACTGTCTGGAGGAACAGTCAACGGGACCCGGGTGTAACGTACAAACCAAACATGCTACCAGACACACGTGATTTGATCTCGATCTGGAAATTAATTTAGGGAACTTTAGAACCCTGGCGGTTGGGATATTTACGTAAGTGCTAAATGATCTCATGGCAGAGGAATACCAACCATGGTTGGAAACGTTCCTATTCAGCAGGCGCTTCTGTCCCTCCCTGGCCACCATTTCCACAGTTTATGTGTCACCTGGTACTACCACTACAACCACTACTGCTGTTGCTTTTGCTGTTGCTGTTGTTTATGCTGCTGTTGTTGCTGCTGACCCTTAAAGATCCGGTTAAGAATTGGTCTTCAGCAAACCATGCTTGTCGTAAGAGGCTCGGTAGTCAGACCAGCTGACCTGGTTTATAAACGAGCTCATGATGTCAATCACTGGATTGTCTGGCCTGGTCTGCCGTAATATTGCTGGGATATTGCTGAGAGCGGCGTTAAACAACAACCGCTGTTACTACTAATGCTATTACAACTACCATTACTACAACAAAATCACTGCCACTGTTTTTACTACTACTACTACTACGACGACGACGACGACTAACGGGATCAGGTGGTCAGGCTCACTGGCTTGATTGACACATCGTAGATCGATACCCATGATATTGATCACTGGATTGTCTGGTCCGGAAAATTGCAGAGTACGGCGTTAAACAACAACAAAAATACAACTACTGGTAGTAGTAGTAGTAGTAGTAATAGTAGTAGTAGTAGTAGTAACAGTAGTAGTAGAAGTAGTAGTAGTAGTAGTAGAAGTAGTAGTAGTAGTAGTAGAAGTAGTAGTAGTAATAGTAATAGTATCAGTAGCAGTAATAACAATAATACCAAATCTTTGAAGGGCATTTAGAAGTGGCATGCATAAGAAAAGCAAGATATATGGATGTCAACTTCTTTATTGTCAATAACACGACGTTTCGAAGTGTGTGCTTGCTGCTGATGCTCACCTGAAGAAGGAGCAAGCATACCCTCCGACTGACTGACTGACTGAGTTTAGTTTTATGCCGCTTTTAGCAATATTCCAGCAATATCACGGCGGGGGACACCAGAAATGGGCTCCACACATTGTGCCCATATGGGGAATCGAACCCGGGTCTTCGGCGTGACGAGCCAACGCTTTAACCACTAGGCTACCCCACCGCCCCCATACACTCCGAAACGTCGTGTTATTCACAATAAAGAAGTTGACATCCATAAATCTTGCTTTTCTCAAACAATGATACCAATAGTACAATTTGTGGTACAGGTAGTATCAGCAGTCGCAGTGGTAATAGCTGGTGTTGGTGGTAACAGCAATAGTTTCACGAGGACTACTCCAAATGATTAATTTTCATCAAACACTAAGGCGCCTGTATCTGTGAATGCTGCTATTACACAGACCGTCCTTCCCGTGGTACACCTACATCCTGGCGGTGGGACACCGGAGATCGAAGGAGATTCACCCCGAGTCCGTTCTGAAACAACAGATCACGTTTTATTGGGAAAAAAGAGAGCACAAAAACTGGCGTCGTGCCGATTTGTTTAGCGGCCATATTTCCCCGGCGATTTGTCCGGGGTCAAAGCGTCTTCAATTTAAAGGCAATTCTATTTTCCTTCAAGTCGGGATCACAACCTTGACATTTGGCTTGACGTCCTCCTTTTATAAGAACATTTGTACTGTTTATTCAAGGATCCATTTTATGCTCCACCGACTATCTACCTCTTTTGTTGCTTCGCTTTGAAGTGTGGAAGTGAGCACCAGAACTGCCTTGATAATCAACAAAAAGGTTTGGGAGAGAGACGGCTTGGGTATGAAGATTAAATGGACTCTGTCAGCGTCAATGAATATTTCACCAAATTGAAATTGAATTCTTTTCAAATGGTATGAGACTTTGTTTGATGTGTACTGTAGTAGACTAATAGATAGACTGAATATAGGAAACAAGGACAGATCTTATTCATTGCGGATACAACGACGGGAGGTCTGCGACAAACCGTTCCTTTTTTAGATGATTGTTTGAATAAATATTGATATTTAACGAAATCGTGGTTATGCTGAGCCTATAGCTCGACTCAGACCCAGCTGAGCTAGAGAGAGTGAGTTGGGTTTTACGCCGCTTTTAGCAATATTCCAGCAATATCACGGCGGGGGACACCAGAAATGGGCTTCACACATTGTACCCATGTGGGGAATCGAACCCGGGTCTTCGGCGTGACGAGAGAACGCTGTAACCACCAAGCTACCGCACCGCCCCTCTGAGCCAGAGCTCAAAATAACTGACAGCGGTTGGTGTGTGGATCGGTTGTCATTTCAGCCATTGTTACAGGCGTGTTAGGCAACAAGCAACATTCACGTTTTCATACCGATTGTGTGAGAGGTGGGTGTTATCAATAAAGCAGCACATGCTCATCTCCTTTGTCAACACCCGGTGTCATCACTGATTAAATAGTAATAATTATATACAGGTAATAAGTAATAATTATATACATGTAATAAGTAATAATTATATACATGTAATAAGTAATAATTATATTATGTATGCATTTATATTGTCACATGACTTATCCCACCGGGTACCCATTTTCTGCTGGGTGGACAGAGGCAATTTTGAACACACTTGCCTATGGTGAGACCACATGTATCACATGTGCTTCGTTGTGGGGCAGGACTGAAGTCCTAGAAACTCGCAGGAATCAAGTTGCCAAACACGGTCACCCATCCAAGGACTCTCCGCACCCAACGTTGCTTAACTTCAACTGATTTGTGAGATCAGTGATCAGTTCATACAATTGTGACGACTGTTCTCAATTTTACGAGTAAAATCTATGGTAAATAATCGAGACCGGTTTTATTCTTAAGTTGTACATAACGTCTTAATTTTTTTAAAGGTTTTTTAAATTTAATGAAATTTGTGTAGTGAATTGTCCCTAAATGAACTAAGAGTCACATCATTCAGTTGACAGCGTTTTAATTGAGTTGAATTTCATTCAGTTTGCAAAGCTGCTGGTATGAATGGTTTAGTCCCGATTTTGACAGTGAAATTTCACACTTCTGTAATTGATCTAGCCAGTCGTTCCAATATTGACAGTGAGCTTCCCGGTCGTCCCAATTTTGGCAGTCCTCGGCTCACACATGTTAATTAATCCCTGATTAGCCAGTGACTGTGGGAGCTACTGTAACAGAAGCTTCGGATACGACTAAAAACTAAGACTAAAACAAAAAAGACTAAAACTAAAACAGTATATTCTTGAAAATCAATCACCTCAAAGTCACCAATCACTGAGCAACACTGCCAGCCAGCACACTTCCACAGGCCACAGGAGCTATAAAAAAATGAGACACTACCACACTAGCATCCCGAAGAAGAACGGGTCCTCTACCCCACGATATTCGTAAAAATCGAAAAAAACATCAGGTGGACTGGATCTCTTTTAGGGCTCCCAATGGTTCTCGGCAAGACTATACCAGACTTGTTGATCTACATGGCTCAAATATTGTTGAAAACAAACACGCACGCAAGCACGCACGCACACAAAAAACACACACACAAAAACACAGCGACGTCATCATATTGTACGCTGCAGCTGTAGGAAACATCATAATTTTTAATAAACACAAACTGTTTACAAGCATCTTCACATTAATGTGATTGTGTAGCATTTTATCGGCATCATGTGTATCTTTTGCTTTGGAAAACTGAAAATAAATCAATGTTGAAAAATTGCATTTGAAACGATGACAACATGATGATAAGATTTCTTCTCTTTTTTCCTTTTGCGAAAAACACCGTGTAAAATCTTCCATTTGAAAAGTGTCAGTACCTCCAAACAATAATGATATGTTTTATTGCTATGAACACCACGTCTAACGGCGAGGAAACGACTCGGTGGAAAGGTGTTTCCATTAATCAGTGTCACAAAGATGTAAAGATGCCTGAACGTCAAAACCAAACTTTACAAAATTGATTTGTATTCAACACTGACATAAAATACTTGAATTTATGGACACCAGGTGAAAGTAATCGTGTGTTGTCTCACAGATCCCTTTTTTCTCCATGTCAAATATTGTTAGCTTCATTTTTGACAAGTTTTTTCCATTTTGTAACGATATATTTGTAATTCTATTATTAACCATAAAAGTACATTGTTGTACTGATGAAAAAAACATGGGTAGTGTAAAAAAGATACAAATACACGGATGACACAGTCCATT
The DNA here is from genome assembly GCF_003918875.1 of Haliotis rubra. NCBI lineage: Eukaryota > Metazoa > Mollusca > Gastropoda > Lepetellida > Haliotidae > Haliotis > Haliotis rubra. Next base: position 1,476,000 of record NW_025766225.1, on the reverse strand, counting down.
AAGGCACCACAGTCGGCTGAGTTGCGTCTCTTGGGAACGCCAGAAACCAAGGAAATTGGGTTCGAACTCAGAACTTTTGTTATTATTATGTTTTTATATGTGTTGGCTCTCTGACCGGGCTCATGAGTTAGCCAAAGTGGAAAACGTTAAAGACACTAGCTATAATATTCCAGTGTATACCACCTATGTGTCCGATTTATTCACAGTTCAAGTCGTACTGTTTCGTGTATAATCGACACCAGTTATTCTGTGGTGTTGATGTTTCATATTTTCAGGGGCGTTGGGTAGCCTAGTGGTTAAAGTATTCGCTCGTGACGCCAAAATCCGATGTTCGATTCTCCACATGGTACAATGTGTGAAGCCCATTTCCGGTGTTCTCCACCGTATAGCTGGAATATTGCTGAAAGCAGCGTAACCCATTCTCACTCACTCTGTTTACTGGACAATGGTCGATGTTTCTGCTGGTTGCCGACCCGTGAAGATCCGGGGTAGAATAGGCTTTCAGCAACCCATGCTTGCCACAAAAGGCGACTATGCTTGTCGTAAGAGGCAACTAACCGGATCGGGTAGTCAGGCTCGCTGACTTGGTTGACACATGACATCGGTTTCCAATTGCGTAGATCGATGATCATGCTGTTGATCACTGGATTGTCTGATCCAGACTTGATTATTTACAGACCGCCACCATATAGCTGAAATATTGCTGAGTGCGTCCTAAAACTCAACTCACTCACTCACTCACTATGCTGGTTGCCTCAAGTCCCCATCAATACCATTTATAGGTTGTACAGAAATAACTACAAAATTTAAGCGATAAAAACTTTTTAATACATTACAAATCTCTGTTAACTGCAGAATCAATTGCACAATACAACTGCACAATTGCACAAATCATGTGATGATACCAGGTGTTCAGCAAAGTTCAGCGTATCCTGCTCCACCATGCCCCACACACACACACCACCACAACAACCACAAGCAAAATCAATTTTACCATTTAAGCAAGAATCTTATGACGCTTTTTGATTGATATCTTCACAGAAGCTTTAATCTGGTTGCTACACATTTCTTAAATGGTTTTCTCTGACACAGCAGAATCACAACACGCAGCATTATACTCCAAATTAACGTATCATTTTAAGTTTCAACAAAATCAGTGTGAGCACTCTTGTGTCATTCGTGGTTTTTGGTTTTCACTTGATTGTCTTGTTTGTTTACAGGTCGTCATATCCTAGCGCTCCTGAAGAAATGTTTATGATGCTTGCTTCTTTTGTTGCTGCTTTACGCCGCACTCAGCAATATTCCAGCTATATGGCGGCGGTCTGTAAATAATCGAGTCTGGACCAGACAATCCAGTGATCAAAATCATGAGCATCGATCTACGCAGTTGGGATACGATGACATGTGTCAACCAGGTCAGCGACTCTGACCACCCGATCCCTTTAGTCGCCTTTCACAAGCATGAGCCCGAGTCGCTGAAGACCAATTCTAACCCGGAACTGCAAGGTGAGGTGAGGTGAGGTGAGGTGAAACTGGGTTTAACGTCGTGCTTGAGAATATTTCGCTCATATGACGACGTGCATGCGTGTGTATGTGTATGTGCGGCTGCTTGTACTAGCCCAGACTTAAGCTGGATTTATAGTGCTAACCCACTGAGATACCATGCCGTAGTGAAGCATGAATACCCCACTCAGACACATTATACTGATTCCAAGTCTACCAGTCCTTGTTGTACCGATTAATGCCGAGCGCCAGGCAGGGACCAACAAGTACCATATTTAACGTCTTTTGATATGACGCGGTCGGGGATCGAACCCGCGACCAGGAGGGCGCTCTAACCACTACACCACGGAGGCGGTCCGGAACTGCAAGGGTAGTTAAGGAAGTCGTATTACAGGCAGGGTTATGGGTAAGAGCCCTTACACTTTTCGCGAACATCTGCTGCATCATTGATGTTCATTGACCTATTCATGTACTTTTCACCCCTATTTTGCATTTTACGACCTCTTAAATCTGTTGAAAATCGACAATAGCCATTCTCTGACATTGGCATTTTACATATAATCGACATTTTTGTTGAGTGAGTGAGTGAGTTTAGTTTTACGCTGCACTCAGCAATATTCCAGCTATATGGCGGCGGTCTGTAAATAATCGAGTCTGGACCAGACAATCCAGTGATCAACAGCATGAGCATCGATCTACGCAATTGGAAACCGATGGCATGTGTCAACCAAGTCAGCGAGCCTAACCACCCGATCCCGTTAGTTGCCTCTTACGACAAGCATAGTCGCCTTTTGTGGCAAGCATGGGTTGCTGAAGACCTATTCTATCCCGGATCTTCACGGGTCGACATTTTTTGTTGACATTGTACTTGAATCGTACTTGTTTTGTACAGGGATCATACTGGAATAATCGAGGAGGGTGTTGGTTGTTGGAATACTGTGACATGCTCTGATAGATGCATAAGAATTAACATGCATATTATAAAAGAGATGGTAAAATGAATCTCTGATTTGTGTGGCAGGAAATATCGATATGACTTTTGAAAACATTTAAGCATTTCAGCTTTTCAGCTTTTCAGCTATGATAGAGATGAGGCCCCATGTCAACAGTCCTCATCAACACTGTCGCATGAGAACACATAATTATCTTGTGAATACGGCTAAAATCATTTATTGTTCCGGAATTGGAAAGTAATCTTGTAGGACCAGATCCAGTTGCCATTGGTCGTCAGAGCGGTCATCTATCAGCGGACTGGCCCACGGTATTCTGTTGAAACCGGAGTAATGTTAACTATAAGTGTGACAGGGAACTTTGATTGCTTGTCTGGCACAATAAGTGATTTGTAGCGTTAATCTGAAACATCACAGTGAGTGAGTGAGTGCTTCATGAGGAACAATCATACTGCGTCAGTCAGACATGATAGTACGGTATCTCACATTGACACTTATATATACAATAGCACCTGTTTAATACTGACTGACTGAGTTTGGTTTTACGCCGCTTTTAGCAATATTCCAGCAACATCACGGCGGGGGACACCAGAAATGGGCTTCACACATTGTGCCCATGTGGGGATTCGAACCCGGGTCTTCGGCGTGACGAGCCAACGGTTTAACCATTAGGCTACCCCACCGCCCCACCTGTTTAATAAACATGACACAATAGTGAAGCATTCGACACAACTATCTGGGTGTGTTTTGAGTATCTTGTTACATATACAATTACATAATTACATACACATGAAGTTTTGAGGATTTTCGGACCTTTCTGGAAGAAATAGACATTCAACCACCCATTCATTCAATCATACGTTCTCTCTCTCTCTCTCTCTCTCTCTCTCTCTCTCTCTCTCTCTCTCTCTCTCTCTCTCTCTCTCTCTCTCTCTCTCTCTCTCTCTCTCTCTCTCTCTCTCTCTCTCTCTATATATATAGTAGAAGAGTATAAATATCTGGGTACTATCATCGATAATAAACTTTCATGGAAATCAAATTCACATCGTGTACATAGGAAAATTGCGATCATTTAATGTAGACACTAAAATCTTAAAATTATTCTACCAAACATTCATTAATAGTATTTTAACTTTCTGCGTTTTTATGCCTGGTATGGCAATCTTCCTCTTACACAGCAAAACAAACTTGACAAAATTGTAAACATATCAAGCAAAATTTGAGGCTTCAAGTTCGAACTTCTACCTTTTCAATATGAGTCAAAAGTTAAGAGGAAAGCTCTGGCCATTCAATTGGATCCATCACACTATTTAAATGAATGTTATGAACTTCTGCCTTCTGGCCGCCTTTTCAAAATCATGTATTACAAAACTAATAGAACTTCAAATCATTTGTCCCATACAGCATAAAACTTCTAAATCTTCCTCCAGAATTGTAATAGTGAAATCTATGATGAGGCACGAGTGATTATTATATCATGAACTTTGATTATGTTATAATTCAACATTATATTCTGATTAGCTTGGCATTGTGTATATATACTTTAAGTTATTTGTTGTTATATGCTTGTATTGGCTCTGTGAATGCAAAACAAATTTCCCTTGCGGGACAATAAAGATTATCTTAACTTATCTTATCTTATCTTATATATTTATATATATATAATATATATATATATATATATATATATATATATATACACACACACACACATATAATATATATATACACACACACATATATATATACATAGTTGTAGTCTATAGTAGAAATAGTAGTAGTAATAGTAGTAGTAGTTGTAGTAGTAGTTGTTGTATCAGTAGATAGGTAGCAGCAGCAGTAGTATCAACAGCTTAATCAATGACGTAGTAGTTGTGCTGGTCGTAGTATAGTCATCATCAACGGCAGCAGCAGTAGTGGTAGCAGTCGTGCGTGTCTTTTTGTAAGTTAAGTGTGTCAGTCGTCGGACGGAAATAGCCCTCTGTTCATTTTGAATGAGTCATCTATTGATGTGCATACATATATACACCTCCTATATCTAAAGTCCCCGTATTTAATGTATATAACCTTATTCAAAGGTACACCGTTTTCTGAAGGTGTTTTCTGCTCCACTGATTGAATTCTCCCCGTACCAGAACACAGTGACGAATGACAAGGCAAGCCGATGTCATGAACCTTTAATGGCTGTCATTCACTTACTGTAGACATATGACAAACAACAGTCATATCTAGCAGTTGTTGCTACTATTGTACCGGGTATTGATCGCGAGGGTATTGTGTCAGGTATCGATCTGGTATCCACAAGTGGAATCTGCAGTGCTGACCAACAGATGTGTGTAACAGTGTTTAACATGTCCACCATTGTTGAGTCCCTTTTGTGCCCTGTAACCGCGCGCAACTAATTGTCTGAAATTATGTTTTATGTATAGACGTCTGAGTGATTAATTTGGATCTGGGTGTGTGGGTGGGGGGTGTTGAGTGATGGTGGGGTGGTGGTGGAATGAGGAAAATCTGAAAATTTAGGGATAGACCGCCTACTTCCCAACCTGCACCCCCTTGAAGTAATATCACTAGTCTGTCTATTTCCCCTACAGCCTTGCCCTCCTTGCAATGCTTAAGCCCTAAATGAAGCAAGTCTAGATTTCATCAGGTTCGTGTCTGTGGTTTCCCTCGAGCTCCGTTTTAATTGAAATAGGTTTATTTGTCAAAATTATTCATATTCAGAGACTAAGCGTTAGTCTATAGCATCACCGGTATGCTGGCTACTGAATCACACCGAGGAACCAACCATCACCCTAAGGAATCAACTATTATCCTTAGCAACCAAACACTACCCTTAGCAACCGGCTATAACCCCTAGGATGGGTGTCTGGTAACCTTAAGACAAGTGATGGACAGCTGTACAGGAACATTTCACAATGTAACCATATGTAAGGAAGGATTTGGCGTTGGTGCAGTGTTGATGGATAATTCGGATGACGTCGTAAACGTCTCTCCATTTCATCGCATACGCCATGCTAGTCGTAGCTTACTCTTTCCAGTTGTGTTTATAAAATGTGTGTTGTTAAGACATGTATGCACCATAGAGAACGGATAGCCGTGATGATCCGTGAAGCAAACCATGCTTGTCGTAAAAGGCGACTAACGGGATCGGGTGGTCAGGCCCGCTGACTTGGTTGACGATTGTCATTGTATCCCAATTGCATAGATCGACGCTCATGCTGTTGATGACTGGATTGTATGGTCCAGACTCGATTATTTACAGACTGACACTATATAGCTGGGATATTGCTGACCAACCAAATCATCGCAGACGTGTTCAGTGGGTTACAAATCAGGGTGTATTGCGGGCCAGGGTAACATATTTACATTGTTCTGATTAAGATACTGCTTCACTACAGGAGCAACGAGTCGCCAGGTGGTATCCTGAAACGTCACACCAGGGCCCGGTAAAATGGCCATTTCCTAAATCTCGTCATGGTACCTCACATCATTCAAGCTCCCCAAGGCCTCGAGCACAACATTGGCGTTTGTGCTGCAGCTGTCACCCCACCCCAGATAATAACGCCCTCCTCTCTCGAACGTTTCCTTCAAGAACAGGTTGACACATGTCATCGGTTCCCAATTACGCAGATTGATGCCCATGCTGTTGATCACAGGATTGTCTGGTCCAGACTCGATTCTTTACAGACTGCCGCCATATAGCTGGAATATTTCTGAGTACGGCGTAAAACTAAACTCACTCACCCTTCAAAAGCACATGGCCTGATGTAACGTTCACCTGTAGACACGTGTCCTCCTGTCATCTCGGTGAAGAAGGAAACGTGACTCATCGGTGACGTTAACTCTGCTCCACACACGTGCTCCCCATCGCTCCACCGGAGAGGTCGACGTCGATGTTTTGGCTTCAAACTTTGCCTTCGGGCTCGGCGTCTTGCACGTATGCCGTAGCCGCGTAGACGTCTGGTCTCTGTTGCCAGGTATGGCCAGGTAAGGGTTGCCGGCAGAAACCTGTGTGATGCCATAGACTTTGAATCGACGAGCAACGCCTCGCTCCGAGGAATCAGACGGAGCCAACCTATAGTTAACCAACTGCCATTCCCCCCGAGGCGTGGCATGTCGAACAGGTTCTGGAACGATGAATGGAGGTATTTTTCTGACTTATGCGCTTCTTAAGACTGCGCTGAGTGGGAACGATAAACTTCAGGATGTGTGGCCATTTTTCTCGAGTATGTCATGCTTTTTAGCAATAGTTGGATTACATTTCTTCGACTTTTTAACACACTTTTTCTCTGGTTCAAATCCGAAACGTCATTCACAAAGTTACTGATGACGAACTTCCATGTCACAATTACTTTTGCCGCTGAGTATGTATGAATTTCTTCCACATCCCGGAAAGAAATAATTTAAACACAGTATTCCCTATTTCAGCAAATATAATCATGAATTAATAGTTACATGTTTTTACGCAGACGACACAATCACAGGACAAAAGCAATGGTCAAATGCGTTCTCCTTGCCAACGTACGCTCTTCAATATGGCGTCTTAGTTACCAAAACATAATGAGCAACATTTGCAATGATTCCTTGTATTAAATTTGGGTTTCGTCAATGTGCAAATACTATAAGCTTGAAACCAGGACAGACCCTGGACCATAGATGTCTGCAGACATATGACAGACGCGCACTGATCCAGGATACATGCAAGAAATAAGTGATCATACATAATACACCTGGAAATTGACCGCAAAGTTAAGATATACGCAAGTTAAGGATGAACAATGGAACATTTAAGTTAGGATACACAATGGACCAGGACGGTTATGATACACAATCGACGAGGAAGGTTAGGATACATACTGGACCAAGAAGGTTGGGATGCACGCTGGACGAAGAAGGTAAGGATACACAATAGACCAAGAAGGTTAGGATACACACTGGACCAAGAAGGGTAGGATACACACTGGATCAAGAAGGGTAGGATACACACTGGACCAAGAAGGGTAGGATACACACTGGATCAAGAAGGGTAGGATACACACTGGACCAAGAAGGGTAGGATACACACTGGATCAAGAAGGGTAGGATACACACTGGACCAAGAAGGGTAGGATACACAATAGACCAAGAAGGTTAGGATACACGCTGGATCAAGAAGGTTAGGATACACGCTGGACCAAGAAGGGTAGGATACACACTGGACCAAGAAGGTTTAGATACACACTGGATCAAGAAGGGTAGGATCCACACTGGACCAAGAAGGGTAGGATACACACTGGATCAAGAAGGGTAGGATACACGCTGGACCAAGAAGGTGAGGATACACGCTGGACCAAGAAGGTGAGGATACACACTGGACCAAGAAGGTTAGGATACATACTGGACCAAGAAGGTTAGGATTCACGCTGGACCAAAAAGGTTAGGATACACACTGGATCAAGAAGGTTAGGATACACACTGGATCAAGAAGGGTAGGATACATACTGGACCAAGAAGGGTAGGATACACACTGGACCAAGAAGGGTAGGATACACGCTGGACCAAGAAGGTGAGGATACACACTGGACCAAGAAGGTTAGGATACATACTGGACCAAGAAGGTTAGGATACACGCTGGACCAAAAAGGTTAGGATACACACTGGATCAAGAAGGTTAGGATACATACTGGACCACGAAGGGTAGGATACACAATAGACCAAGAAGGTTGGGATACACACTGGATCAAGAAGGTTAGGATACACACTGGACCAAGAAGGTTAGGATACACGCTGTACCAAGAAGGGTAGGAGACACACAAGACCTGTAAAGTTAGGATACACACTGGACCAAGAAGGGTAGGGTACACGCTGGACCAAGAAGGGTAGGAGACACACAAGACCTGTAGACACACAAGACCTGTAAAGTTAGGATACACACTGGACCAAGACGGGTAGGAGACACACAAGACCTGTAAAGTTAGGATACACACTGGACCAAGAAGGGTAGGAGACACACAAGACCTGTAAAGTTAGGATACACACTGGACCAAGAAGGGTAGGAGACACACAAGACCTGTAAAGTTAGAATACACACTGGACCAAGAAGGGTAGGAGACACACAAGACCTGTAAAGTTAGGATACACACTGGACCAAGAAGGGTAGGGTACACGCTGGACCAAGAAGGGTAGGAGACACACAAGACCTGTAGACACACAAGACCTGTAAAGTTAGGATACACACTGGACCAAGAAGGGTAGGAGACACACAAGACCTGTAAAGTTAGGATACACACTGGACCAAGACGGGTAGGAGACACACAAGACCTGTAAAGTTAGGATACACACTGGACCAAGAAGGGTAGGAGACACACAAGACCTGTAAAGTTAGGATACACACTGGACCAAGAAGGGTAGGAGACACACAAGACCTGTAAAGTTAGGATACACACTGGACCAAGAAGGGTAGGAGACACACAAGACCTGTAAAGTTAGGATACACACTGGACCAAGAAGGTTAGGATACACGCTGGACCAAGAAGGGCAGGGTACACACTGGACCAAGAAGGGTAGGAGACACACAAGACCTGTAAAGTTAGGATAGACACAAAGAGCAGAAAGTTACAAGGAAAGACCAGGAAAATAGGAAAATAACTATACTTAAAGTCGCAAAACCACTTAGACCAGCGATATGAACACGTCCACACGACCACGAGTATTAGTTTCAAAAACAGACATACATGAATGCATATATCGGATTCTCTGAAGCGGAATAAACTCATGGTACACAATAGAACTGGCAGTTTTTTCATCTGTATGGTCACGTGTCACTCACTTCATCAGAAGAGCATGAACATTAATATTTAAATACCACCCGCACCTGTTGTCTGTGCTCAACACCCGTCAAGTGACACATGTGATTCGGAGCATTCAGATGTCACATCAGTTAGCATGGAACGGCTGTTCCCATTATACCAGGAAAATTGTATTTTCAGTTTACAGAATGGCAGGACTGGGGTCAAACAATCGAATACAGAATCAGTAGTTAATGTTACGGTATTCAGGAAAATGTACAAAGACCCCAATTACCAGTTGGGATGCACTGAAATGTGAAATGAGCGAGGCGCTTTCTCGGTAACTCAGCTGTCCGGAAATTTAGTCATTTCGCGGAAAACCAGTTTGGATAGAAATGACACTGTGACACCAATCCACGTGTTTGTATGAACATAGGAACCCTTGTTTACCTGCTTGATGTGAGAATCGGTGACGTTGTAGTTGGGGTGTGGGGATTGATGTGTGTGCGTGCGTGCGTGTGTGTGTGCGTGAGAGAGAGGAAGAGAGAATTTGTGTATATATGTGTGCTTGTGTGTGTATGTATTTCGGAATGAATGTGTGAGGTGTATGTATGTATGAACGTGTGCTTGCGTGCGTATGGGCGCGCGTGTGTGATACTGACCATGTGATATGTACGGCATACAGTAAAGGGTATACTACCATAAACTACAGCACCATACAGACCACATATAAGATATACCACATGTAATACAGCATATATATAGTATGACCAGAAATTTTTGAGAATTTTAGGAATATGTTCAATTGGATTTCTAGTATAAACAACCTTGACCAGCCATCAAATGCTTGGTTTCATTCAAGAGAGACAACTCCGTTAATCCTTTTTCATTAGTTTGTGAAGAGTTATCTCCCTTTGTTTACTTGCTAGCAGACGACATTTTCAGTGATCCTCAGTATGGATGATTTAGAGAAGAGGAAGTTGATTTTAGAGTATTATAACAAGGACATCAGATCAGCTAAAGTGATTTCAAGTAGAACAGGCATCCCTTTGTCCACTGTTTATCGTGTTTTGAAAAATATTGCAAATGGATATGGCATTGAGCACCAGGGAGGCGCAGGTAGGCCCAGAAAATTGACTGTTGGTGACAGGAGGCGGCTTGGTATTCTGGTTTTTAAAAACAAACAAAGGAGTTTAGAAAACTTATGGCTGGATATGATTGATAGAGGAACTGTGGCTGTCTGTAAGGAGACAATTAGAAGTGAGCTGCATGCAATGGGTTGGCAGAAAAGTCGAGGAATTCCATCAGCGATCATGAAACCTGAACAAAAGGAGCGAAGGTTGAACTGGTGCTTACAGCATAGACATTTTAACTGGGACAATGTGATTTTCTCAGATGAAAGTTTTGTGTGGCTGTTTCGTAATACACTGAAATTCTGGACCAAACAAACTGAAAAACCTTTGTATCAGCGCCCAAAGTACAGTCCGAAATTTAACGTGTGGGGTGGCATATCTGTGTTAGGGGCAACGCCCCTCTGTGTATTTGAAGGGAATATGAACAGTGAGCGGTACACAGATATTCTCGAGGGACATTTACTTCATCTGCTCACGTGTTCTATAGAAATTTTGGATTTTCCAGCAGGACAACGACCCAAAACATCGTTCAAAGCATTCACAGGCCTGGTTTCGGACCCAAAATATGACATTATTATTAGCACATCGTATTATCAATCTCAACTCCCTGGGGATCATATAGCGTATTTGCTGTCTGTTTTAGTCCCTGATCTTGGTTTGCTACACCATGTTGACATTTAGCTAAAGTGATGCTGCGTTCTGCCGGGGATTCTATGACACCTGTTGTGTGGATTTTGTATGTATAATAGCCAACAAGCTGTTGTCATGATCAATGATGCCAAAAAGACCTTGAGGCCGCGTTAGCATTGCATTGCATTGTGTTAAGGCGAGGATACGGTGATTATGTTTCATGGTTGAATTTAGGGAGCAGAAAGCGAGACGGTTCCAGCCTGTTGCCTATCTGTAATACCATACAAAGAAGTTTTTGAAAATTTTGGTTTACTTTGGTAATGGCAATGTCAATATTGTTCTGTAAAGTGGGCTCCGGCTTTGAAGACATGCAACGTCGTTAATCCGACGTCATTGTTCGCGGTGAAAACCTTCATATCAACAAAGGGGCGGTGGGGTAGCCAAATGGTTAAAGCGTTGGCTCGTCACGCCGAAGACCCGGGTGACCGCACCGAAGACCAATGTGTGAAGCGTAAAACCATACTCACTCACTCACTCATATCAATAAATGTAACGTTGTCTCGGAGAATGTCTTTTCAATGTAACAAGTCGTTTCTAAACACTATGGTCCTAATGGGAAATATGGATGGGTTGATAACACTTCATGTATCCTAGCAAACTGTTCCAAACGGTATAAGGACCGCTTTACATAATCCCGTGGCTCGAGCATCATATTTTCAACATAACAAATGTCGTGTCATATAGAAGTCCGTGAACTGTCAGGATGACGTTAACGCTGACGTAGATGTTGCTGTGGAAGCTGACACAGAGGCCGGTGATGTCGTGTTGGATGGCGTGTAGCTGCAAGATGGTGTGTCCTGTTGCACAGCTATTGAATGTAGGCCTCATATATATTGGTTTAATGTCCGCAACATATGTGTCGCTCCGGGAATTTAATTCCAAAAGGGGTCATTTTTCATTTTAGAGAATAAGTATGGAAAGGTTTATTTACTGAAGCTGAATATTTATGGCGGAGGACACACCGGCTGTTGGCAAATCCACAACCGTGAGCTGATACATGGATCGAGATGTTATCTAAAACTGCTCAACATTAACTCGACATCCAGTTTATGCAATCGTCTGACTAGTTCTACATAATATTAACCTGACACACAGTTTGATGCAGTTGCATAACTAGTACACTTTAACATTCACACAACACATACATACAACACAGACATACGGCACACACATACAACACAGACATACGGCACACACATACAACACAGACATACAGCACACACATACCACACAGACATACAGCACACACATACAACACAGACATACAGCACACACATACGAACACAGACATATACACATACAACACAGACATACGGCACACACATATACAACACAGACATACGGCACACACATACAACACAGACATACACATACAGCACACGGCACACATACGGACACAGCACACACACATACAACACAGACATACGGCACACATACGCCAACACAGACATACGGCACACATACAACCTGGACATACAACAACACAGACATACAGCACACACACACATACAACACAGACATACAGCACACACATACAACACAGACATACGGCACACACATACAACACAGATATACAACACAGACATACGGCACACACATACAACACAGACATACAGCACACACATACAACACAGACATACAGCACACACATACAACACAGACATACACGCACACACACACATACAACACAGACATACATACACACAGACACACATACAACACAGACATACGGCACACACATACAACACAACGGACATACGGCACGGCACATACAGCAACACACATACGGCACACAGACATACGGCACACACATACAACACAGACATACAGCACACACATACACACACGGACATACAGCACACAGACATACACACACACGGACATACGGCACATACAAACTTACAGACATACACACAGACACACAGACACACACACACAACACAGACATACACACACACACACATACACACACAGACATACAGCACACACATACAACACAGACATACGGCACACATACACACCTGGACATAGACATACACACACATACCACACAGACATACAGCACACACACACAGACAACACAGACATACGGACACACATACAACACAGACATACGGCACACACATACAACACAGACATACGGCACACACATACAACACAGACATACACCACACACATACAACACAGACATACGGCACACACATACACACACGGACATACGGCACAGACACATATGCAACACACAGACATACGGCACACACATACAACACAGACATACGGCACACACACACAACACAGACATACAGACATACAACTACAGACACATACAACACAGACACACGGCAGACACACATACAACACAGACATATACACACACACACACACAGACACACACACACATACACAACACAGACATACGGCACACACATACAACACAGACATACGGCACACACATACAACACAGACATACGGCACACACATACAACACAGACATACATCACACACATACAACACAGGCATACAGCACACACATACAACACAGACGTACGGCATACATATGCAGCACAGGCATACGGTGCGTCCATACGGCATACACATACAACACAGGCATACGGCACACACATACAACACAGACGTACGACATACATATGCAGCACAGGCATACGGTGCGTCCATACGGCATACACGTCACAGGCACACAGGATATACGGCCATATATAAAAAAGGTGTTGTTGTTTTTATTTGTGGGACCGTTTAAATAGCGTTATCAGAACGTTGGTTTGTATGGTTTTCCTAAAAATGCTCAAACGTTATGCAACGTTAACAAACCGAATTCCTACACCACTGCATTATTGACGTGCATGTCATATGTTTTCATCTCGTGTTGACAGGCTGACATTCATATGAAGTTCGTGCTTATATACATTTAAATACAGCTGATTTAGTGATGTAGGTTTGAGAGAGGTCGTTTCCAATATCACATTTGTATTTTCTTCCCATTTAAGGCCGTGTTTTAAATTGTTAGTTTATTGATTAATATTTTCAAACCACTGTGTCGAAAACTAAATTTAAAAACAAATTTTTTTATCTTAGACTATGAGACTCGTCTCAACAACAGAAATGTATGTCAACGAACCGCTGTGTAAAAGCTAAAAAGAAAGCTAAAACGAAATACTCCGTAAGGAAATTTAAATGGTAACAATATGACACGTTTTATATATTGTATGAATAGTTTACTTGACTGAAAGTAAGTATTCCAGTTGGCGCGACACATACATGCATGGCGTGTCAGCTCAGTGTGTGTGTGGGGGGGAAGAGGGAAAGCCCGATGGTGGACTCAGACGTTTCACGTTTCGCAGAATCGCCCGTACAAGGACATGGTGCTTAAACACCTGGAAACATAACTGGGCACAACCCTGATTAGAGACCCAAGTTTCTGCCGTGCCCAAGGGAGGCAACTCTGCAAAGCGACTTGTCGCTCCATAGACGGCTGAGCCAGCCGTGTCCCACTATAGGTTCCACTACACTAAATCAGTATCACATGCTCCCTGCGCGAGACCCGTATGTAAACAAGTGAAAAGAGACAGAGACATGTGACAGCTGTGATTGGATGAAATAGTGTAAGATGTTTATGTTTTTTAAAAGCACATCCAACCAGTAATTAAAACTGACCACAATTTTAAATATTTAGTGCTGTCATTTTTATCACCATGACTTATGCTTATAGTGTGTACAGATATTTTCCAGTAGGTGACATTTGGTGCGGAACTGGGGTAGATGTGTTCCGCTTCCTGTGCTCGCAAAACGAGCCGGACAAGTTGGCCTGATATTTTGTTTTATGGTAGTTTAAAGACCAGAGCGTACCCATGTGTACATGGAATGGCTGTTGATAGCCTGGATATTTAAATTATTTTTATAAGGTTACTATAGAAGTCTATGGGAAAACATTTGGTGGTGTGTAACCTGTAAGAACAATTATTTGATAAAGTCACGACGTTCCACAGCGTTATGTTGGGGCGGCATAAAACCACACTCACAAGTTCACTCACTCACTCACTCAGCGTAAGGTTGCGCTAATGTGTGTGTTTCCGGGGAGGACGTACATATGGAGAACAGCAGACGATTTCATACTCATATGAGTGAGTAAGTGGGTTAGTGAGTGAGGGAAGGAGGAAACGTGAGTGAGTGAGTGAGTTGGGTTTAACGCATCTTTGAACAGTATTTAAGTTGCTTCACGTCCTGTCATCTAAAGCTCGAAGTGTTACAAATCTCACACGGTGGTGAAACACTTTGGTGAAACCCAGGGTACGGTGCAGATAAACCAATACCCATAACAGGGAGAAAATAGGATTCGAACCAGGTTTCTGGCAACCTTAGGAACACAACTCTACACAGCAGATTGCTTCGCTTTAGACTACTCAGACACGTGGCCGCTCTGGCTGCTAATTGTCACCAGGGAACAATATTCAGGGCATTAAAACACCTGATGAACACTGTACCGTTTGCAGAGATGTAACTGGAGATCTGATAACACGCTGATGATGTTGGTTTCACTGATAGAAGATCAAAGCATTTACAAAGCCCCGAAGCCAGTTGTGTTCAAATAGCATCGGTGGCTAAAGTGACGTCTATTTCTTCAGTGTAAATTCGTTTTCGGCATTTTAATGGCATCTGGATATTTCCTTTGTTCCTGTTCTGAGATCAAGGTGGCAGGTGCCTGTACTGATAGAGTGCAATTGATCGTGTTGATAGAGGTCAGGGGTCGAGCATCGCAACATGGGCGCCAGTTTGTCAAATTCTACGAATTATTTTTATTGAAGTCCTGATGACCTGAATCGACTCAACGGTTATAATGTACTGTTGCATCACAGAGTTTCAAGGCCCCTTCTGCATTAATCAGGGTTGAAAATATGTGCGTTGGCGACAGATGTCTTGTACGACGTGGGTCTATTTGTGGGCACATGTGTACGTGGTCATAAGAAAAGTTGTATCTGTCAGAGATTGGTCCCCCGTGTGATCATCAATGCAGACCCCACAGTAGGCTACTTGTTGCAGGCATACAGGGCATATGTATGCAACAGAATACTGATTTATATTGCATACAAACATATAGCAATGGCATACAGCACATGCATGCATGCATGCACACATATATATATATATATACACACACACACACACACACACACACACACACACACACACACACACACACACACACGCTCATGCATACATACGCACACACCAAACCTACACACACAAACATACACAAAGCACTGACTGACTGACTGACCGACTGACTGAGTTAGGTTTTACGCCGCTTTTACGCACGCACGCACACACAACACACACACAACACACACACATGCATACATACCGACAGACAGACACACATACATACAGAGAGACAGAGCTCGACATACATACATACATACATACATACATACATACATACATACATACATACATACATACATACATACATACATACATACATACATACATACATACATACATACATACATACATACATACATTTAGCATACATACATACATACATACATACATACATACATACATACATACATACATACATACATACATACATACATACATACATACATACATACATACATACATACATACATACATACATACATGCATACATGCATGCATGCACGCATGCATGCATGCATGCCTACAGCAGCTGCAATGACCTGATAAGCTCATAAGGATTTTTTCCCACCATGTTACGTTGAGTTACATGTTAATACTCTAAAATATAAAATTTTCAATGGCTGGTCTCTCCCTAAAAAGCTGCCAAAAGGCTACGTTAAGACGGTTCTTGGCCAAACACTCTCGGATAAGTCGCTCTCGATCAGATATAAAATTGTGCCCCTGCCATTAGAGAATCACCTGCGTCGGAAGCCGTCTTCTTTAATTGGAGGAAGAAATGTGCAATCACTTCCGGTATTGCCATGACGGGTGTTTTTTTTTCAGCCGCTGCTCGAAGAGTGGCGTGAAGAACGTATGTATCTTTAACAAGGAGGACAGATTAATCGACAGCATCGGCGAGGTGACCTTCTAGAGACCAGGTTTCATTTAAGGCAACTCTCCGGCATCTCGGCCTTCATTACAGGTGTGTACTGGCACTAGAGATGTTCGTGTTGACTGAACCGCTCGTAAAATATCGAGCACTGTTATGTCCAGACTGTATCAGGAAATGGAGTTACCTCCCTTAGTTATTAACAGCTACAGGACAGCTTCATCATTAGGGAAGTTTGGGGCTGGTCAGTTTGAGGCTAGTTAAGACATGTGTAGAACGTGCAGAACCCATTTCTGGTGTCCGTCATGACAATAATTCCTGGACATTACTAAAAGCTGTGTAAAACTATACTCACTCCCCATGAACGTTTCGAGGGCTTTCGGGGTCTTTCACGACCCAGAATGCCCTGTGTTTTACCTATTTGATATGTGGAGATAGGACACCTGTTTGAAAACATAGAAATCCCAGTACGTACCGGTGCTAATCTGGATTCACAATCAACAGTGAAAGGATCTAGACATTCGGCAGTGCAACATGTCACCCCGTCAAGGGAGCCACAGCTACTACAACGTCACCCCGTCAAGGGAGCTACAGCTACTACGTCACACCGTCAAGGGAGTTACAGCTACTACAACGTCACACCGTCAAGTGAGTTACAGCTACTACAACGTCACTCCGTCAAGGGAGTTGCAGCTACTACAACGTCACACCGTCAAGGGAGTTACAGCTACTACAACGTCACTGCGTCAAGGCAGTTACAGCTACTACAACGTCACTTCGTCAAGGGAGTTACATCTACTACAACGTCACTCCGTCAAGGGAGCTACAGCTACTACAACGTCACACCGTCAAGGGAGCTACAGCTACTACAACGTCACACCGTCAAGGGAGCTACAGCTACTACAACGTCACCCCGTCAAGGGAGCAACAGCTACTACAACGTCACTCCGTCAAGGGAGTTACAGCTACTACAACGTCACACCGTCAAGTGAGTTACAGCTACTACAACGTCACACCGTCACGGGAGTTACAACTACTACAACGTCACTCCGTCAAGGGAGTTACAGCTACTACAACGTCACCCCGTCAAGGGAGCTACAGCTACTACAACGTCACACCGTCAAGGGAGCTACAGCTACAACAACGTCACACCGTCAAGGCAGTTGCAGCTACTACAACGTCACTCCGTCAAGAGAGTTACATCTACTACTACGTCACCCCGTCAAGGGAGTTACATCTACTACAACGTCAGTCCGTGAAGGAAGTTACATCTACTACAACGTCACTCCGTCAAGGGAGCTACAGCTACTACAACGTCACCCCGTCAAGGGAGCAACAGCTACTACAACGTCGCCCCGTCAAGGGAGTTACAGCTACTACAACGTCACCCTGTCAAGGGAGCTACAGCTACTACAATGTCACAACGTCACTCCGCCAAGTGAATTACAGCTACTACAACGTCACACCGTCGTCTTCAGGGGAACTGAATGACTTGTATCGTAATGTCCAATGTCACGGGACCCTTTGTTAGAGCACTGTTCAGGGATCCTTGTTCATGGATATGAAAATTCCATCTCATAAATGGGATTGATCATCAATCAGATTCACACATAGGGCGGCAACGTGGATCGGTGGTTAACGAATCGGCCTATGAATACAGCACGCTTGTCGATGACAGCTTTGTTCCACACTCAGATTTTGTACACAAATATTCCAATTAATTCCTGTCATAATTCCCACAATTATCTTAGTCTCCGAATGAGTGCTACTACCAATTCTCACCTACTTTGTTATGCATTCATTTCTATGGATGTATTGATTTTCACGATGGTAATTACTTGGGTTCGTTCGTCTGGGGACCAGTCTACACACTGACGTGCAACGAGTACTAATTCCCAGGGCGCGGGCGTTTGTTGACTGTCAGTGCTTTGCGGCCACGCTCGAACAGCAATCCTGAACATAAATAAACATATGCTGCGGGATAAATGGGAATCGCTTGACCCTATGTGTGCTTGAAGCTGTGAAAGGAAGGCACGAACTCTTTTCAGAGGATGTTTGCCGTGGGAACAGACCAGCCCCAATTACAACCACCATCACAAGGTGATTACGGGAGGGGGCGGTGGGGTAGCCTAGTGGTTAAGGCGTTCGCTCGTCACGCCGTAAACCCGGGTTCGATTCCCCACATGGGCACAATGTGTTAAGTCCATTTCTGGTGTCCCCCGCCGTGATATTGCTGGAATATTGCTAAAAGCGGCGTAAAACTAGACTCACGCATGATTACGGGAACGTGGAACTTCGGGGCCGTTCTTTCCACGTGAGCCATGACATAAAGGCGATGTTGCTTGGCGATGTTGTCCTCGTGTCGTATTGTCCACGTCAGCCATGACATTAATCTGATCTGAATACACAGTGCCGTTTTGGAAAGTTGTCAAATGTAACATAAAATTATGTTATACTGGGAATTACACTTTCTCGGTAAAGTACAGAACTCACACTATCATATTCAGGCACCTGGTCGCGATCTAACCCACTTGGCCAACGTTTCCACAAAAACACTTGGAATGGTAATCACATGACTCGAGTCAATCAGTGGCACCACGTTCCTCCTGTCTGCTGTTGGAATAAGTCAATTGAATCTCCATCCTCCAACGTCAACACGTCAACAATACCATCAAGCTGGCGTCCCTGCACAGGGGCGGTGGGGTAGCCTAGTGGTCAAAGCATCCGCTGGTCACGCCGAAGGCCCGGGTTCGATTCCCCACATGGTACAATGTGTGAAGCCCATTCCGGTGTTCCCCGCCGTGATATTTCTGGAATATTGCTGAAAGCAGCGTAAAACCTAACCCACTCACTCGCTCCCTCCCTGCACAGTTCAATGTCTTTTCTTTATCGTGACTTGAAGGCAATGTTCCTCTGGTGTTCTGGCAGTGGTTGTCAAAGTTGTAATTGTATTACAGTAGAAGCTCATAACATTGTGTTTGAACAATAATCACTGAAGAAAAGTCTAGATATACAAACTTGTATATGTCTTGTTCAGATGATATATACAAAACCTAAAACATTTTGTATAGACAAGATATTTCCTTCTACAGTGGTAACATTACTGAAATTTGCTTTTGGGTTTTAATTGTTACTCTGCTGTTTTTGCTTGATGACGTATCTCCTTGCAGTGATATTGACATGTCCGCGCAGGGTATCTATATAGACATCAGGGGCGGATGCAGCTTTTTGAGAAAGGGGGAATGCACACTATTGAGAAAAGGAGGGATGCACACTTCATTTTCACTCGAGTTTCAATGGTCATTTAACAAACTTTCAGGACAAGGGGGGGGGGGGGGGGGACCCCTGCACACACCCCAACCACTCTGGATGCGCCTATGGACATTACATTAATTTCAGGTGTCAAGCATGGCAATAATGCTTGACATTAATGCTGTGGACGTTTCAAAGGCGCTCGGGGTCTTTCACGACCCGACATTCCTTGTGCTTCACCTTTTCGGCAGGTGCATTTGGGACACCATTCTGAAAACTGGCGGTGACATCCATATGATAGTCACTTAAAAGTGTTGAAAACGTTTGTGCTGAGCTGTTATTTGGTTCCGTATCTTTCTATCTGATCGCTCTTGTCCATATAACAGATTCGCAAACAGAGTGGCTTGGACATGCTGTAACAACGTTATTGTAATCACTTGAAAGTGTTGAATGTGGTTTGTGTTCAGCTGTCCGTTTGTACGGCAGGTGTGAATTTGCAATTGTGCTTTTTTTGACGAAATTGAGATCAATTTGGGGTCAGCTTAATATTGTTCACATAGTCAACAAGCTTTGACTGTAAATCTATTGTATAACCGACATACGAAAAATATATTTTCAATGTTATTAATATTAACAATAGGAATACGAAGACTAATACTTTTATAATACACTTTTGGAATAAGAAATTGTTAGGATTTTATTGATGTTTCTGACATGTACATCTACCAATCAATGTCTCAAGGCACACACCTTGCTGGTAGTTTAGAACTAATTCCCGATATCTGTCGCGTTTACTGTGCTAAAATACCAATCCAAGTGAACGGTATGCAGTCAAACCATTAAAAGTGAACCCACTTTGTGCAAAGCAATCATATAAAACATCTAAACTGACAGACCCGTGAAGGTCCGGGTTAGAATGAACCTTCAGTAACCCATGCTTGTCGTAAGAGGTGACTAACGGGATCGGGTGGTCAGGCTCGCTGGCTTGGTTGACACGTCATCGGTTCCCAGTTGTGTACATATAGATTGATGCTGGGATATTGCTGAGTGCGGCGTAAAACTAAACTCACTCGCTCTAAACTGACAGTTATTAACAATCAGGGCCTCCTTTCAGAAAGCACTAAGGTGATCGCAAGTCGCTGAAGTAACCTTAGTGCAATGTTAAAAAATGGGAGTTAAGGTTAACTTTAGAAAAGGCTGCTTCGTGAAAGGAGCCCCAGGCCGTTTGTAAACATTATGCCGATATCAGTTGGGACAATAGTGGTATTTGAAGAACGAAAATGGTTTCATACTTCAAAATGATGTGGCACAGTAACATTGTTCACGCTATCATATACAGCATCAACATATTGAATGAATATACTGTGTAATTAAATGGATCAGAGAACATTATATGGGCATGAACGACGCTTTAACGACACATGTAATGATGGAAAATATACTGAACGCCAAAAGAAATGTTACACCTCTGAACATTAGAATATCCTAAAATGTTATATGGATAGAAGCCTTTGGTTTGGTATGTTTTAACAACCAATCATGTAACTCTATTGAGTCAAAACATCAGACTGAGGAAGTCATTGATAATTAGGATATCGACATGTTTGTTTAGGTGGGGTCCATTGTCCTATTTTCAATCATGTAAAAATTCAAATCAAAAGTGTAAAAAACAGTTAAAATTGGGTCCAAATGATATTGTTTATGATGATAATGCATGCACATTCACAAAGAGTGATAAAGTTGGGTTTGGGATATGAAAGAATGGTTGTTTACCGTAAAAAGGGACCCAATGCTGAAATTGGATTTTTGTCTCTTTAAAACACATTCCAACAACTTGAGGTTTAATTTTTGGATCATCATGACTTTCGAGTGTTTTAGGAAGAGTTGTCAAACGAGAAAAGACTATTTTTTCCTTAGATACTGTAACATTTTGCATATTTCTGTCCTTGTATAAGGACGCATAACGCCAAAACGTACCCATTGTAACTTCACCTTGCATGAAATGCACGTGAAAACTGTCGGAAACGGGTATATAAGGCCCCTAGATTTATCATTTCACACCATACATTCACTACAATGCCGAGATTAACAGCAGAAGAGCGGGAGAGGACTATTGGAATGCTGCAGACTGGGTCGACAGATCGGGAAGTGGTTGTGACTGGTGGCCTCCCGCTTCTGGGTCTGTCTCTAGTTGTTCCAGTATTCTGGAATCGCTGACGCAGCCTTAGAATGGTGAGGAGATGACACCCGAATGCAGCAGCCACTTCCCGATCAGTCGACCCAGTCTGCAGCATTCCAATGGCCCTCTCCTGCTCTTCTGCAAGGTGAAGTTACAATGGGTACGTTTTGGCGTTATGCTTCCTTATACAAGGACAGAAATATGCAAAATTTTACAGTATCTAATGGGAAAAATTAGTCTTTTCTCGTTTGACGACTCTTCCTAAAACACTCGAAAGTTGTTGGAATGTGTTTTAAAGAGACAAAAAATCCAATTTCAGCATTGGGTCCCTTTTCACGGTAAACAACCATTCTTTCATATCCCAAACCCAACTTTATCACTCTTTGTAAATTTGTACATGTATTATCATCATAAACAATATCATTTGGACCCAATTTTAACTGTTTTTTACACTTTTGATTTGAATTTTTACATGATTGAAAATAGGACAATGGACCCCACCTAAACAAACATGTCGATATCCTAATTATCAATGACTTCCTCAGTCTGATGTTTTGACTCAATAGAGTTACATGATTGGTTGTTAAAACATACCAAACCAAAGTCTTCTATCCATATAACATTTTAGGATATTCTAATGTTCAGAGGTGTAACATTTCTTTTGGCGTTCAGTTTATATAACCACAACGTTAATTAATTCATGATCAGACATTTCAACTTGGTACAGGTAGATTTATATCAGTTAGGTACTGAACTGATGAGGCTATTTTATCAGTTAATATATTATGAATTTACAGACTCCTCTCCTCTCATTTCCCCCTGATTGCTTACTCACGGAGGTATTTCACTGAGGTAATAGGCGGCACTTAATGATGTGATTGTACGTTAAGTAAATATCGATGAACAATCATTATGTGGGGAAATTGCCTGAGCACGTTACATCAATCTCATAATGCATTTTCCCCGTGAAGGTCCAGGTTAGAATGATACTTCAGTAACCCATGCTTGCCGTAAGAGGCGACTAACGGAATCGGGTGGTCAGGCTAGCTGACTTGGTTGACACATGTCATCGGTTCCCAGTTGCGCAGATCGATGCTCATGTTGTTGATCACTGGATTGTCTGGTCCAGACTCGATTATTTACAGCCGCCATATAGCTGGAATATTGCTGAGTGCGGCGTAAAACTAAACTCACTCACTCACTCACTCATAATGCATTTTAAACCGAAGACACGCTCTACATCGAAGTATGGTGTGTACAAAATATGTTTTCTATTAATAGCTGTTATATAAAGACGTCAGCCTCTTTGACATTTATTTTCTGCTCTAATGTGAAACACAGATTACACCAACAGAAACAGGAGCATTTACCAATGTGACAGAATAAAGAATACACCAAGATGGCAGTGTTCATGTATCGGTTGAGTATTTCTTATAGGAGATGTAAAATCAATCTTGGTAACTTTTTTTAATTTTAGATCTTTTGGAGCTTAGCAGTTTACTAAAGTTGTGATAATAGCAGAACCTAATCCAAGTCAACTTGAAACCTGATGTATTTTACATTAAAAAAAGCTTAAAGAAAGATATATACGATGATGCAATTTCAGTAGATTGGTCCTTCACAAACAACAAACGAACCTGCTAAAGCTGACTTAACGTTTTCTCGTATACGGCATACAGTAAACAGGACGGTGATACATACATAGAGAATACTACACTCGGTCTCATTACATACGAATTATACGAAACTCGTGACCTTCCTATGTTATCTGACGGAGCGAAAGCGAGTGTCAAACTCGTGTCCTTCCTATGTTATCTGACCTCGCTTTCGCTCGGTCAGATAACATAAGAAGGTCACGAGTTTCGTATAATTCGTATGTAATGAGACCGAGTGTGGTATTTTATTTATTTTATTTTTGGTTTCAAACCGAAACCGGTTTCATAGAGAGGTTGCGGAAGAGTTTTGTACTGTAGTACAATATTTGCATGACGTCACACTTTAATGACGTCACTGCCTTGGTAACCGACGTCACGATGCATGTCAGTTGTCATCGCCTCGTACAGCCTCCTACAGTAAACTACTCCGTAGCACCCCGTTTCTTGGTTTCCAGTTGCTTCATTCGGCTAACATCACTGGTGGAAACTTTGCATTTATGTTTTTCGACGGATATAATGTCTCAGTTCGACCCACAATTAAACAGCGACATGGCACCGTTCGCAATGTTTACATTCCCACAATGCATTTAAGTTGTAGAATAAATGAATTCATGTGTTTGTTATGAATGAAAAAATAGTTACGTCAGAATGTGACCTAATTGAGAGGTCATCGGTTATCCAATCAAATCGTTAGAATCTCAGGTTATGTCGTTACGACACAGGTCAACGCGATACGACACTCGTGTGACGTACGAGATTAGTATGCAACTACCCATACGTTGACCTCGTGGGTAATAAAGAAGCATATGACTTTATACATAACGACATCTTGTTTATTGTATAGCGCGACGTTTCAATGTACGTCGTGAAGGGTTTAATGCGTTACAATAAAAATACCGCTTGTCCCTGCAGTTTCAATCACTTCTCCTTCCCGTATAAATAAAGAAACATGTATTTCTACAATATGGTGTGAACTCAGTTTTGTGTGGTCTCTCAAATAGAGATCCGTGAAAGTCCGGGTTAGAATTTATCTTCAGCAACCCATGCTTGTCGTAAGAGGCAACTAACGGGATTGGGTGGTCAGGCTCGCTGGTTTGGTTTACATATGGCATCACATCCCAATTGGGTAGATCGATGCTCACGCTGTTGATCACTGTATTGTCTGGTCCAGACTCGATTATTTACAGACCGCCCCAATATAGCTGGAATACTGCTGAGTGTGGTATAGAACTGAACTCACTCACTCACTCGCCATTCGATGACGTGTTGACAGTACACCCAGTCCAGTTTTCCTTTTGCGAGATTGTCTCTCATATTACTGAACCTATAAAAACTGATAACTGTTCTCTTGCGACTATTTGTTTATTAAGGTTACGGTGCAAGTGACAACTGTTCCCTTGTCCCTGATACCGTACCCTGTCCAACTGCCAACCTTTACCTTGTAACTATTAATTATTAAAGTGATAAGTGTTTCCTTGAAACTGATTACATCTCATACAAAGGATAACTCTCCTTGTGAATCTGACAAGTGTGACCTTCCAAGTAATAATTGTTTCTGCACAACTAATACTAACTTCTTCCTCAGCAACGGATAATGTCTTATACAATTGTTCTCAGAAAACTGATAAATGTGCATGCATTAATAAATGTGTGAGTGCGTGAGTTGGCTTTTACGCCGCGTTTAGTAATATCACGGCGGGGGACACAAGAAATGGGCTTCACACACTGTGCCCATGTGGGGAATCGAACCCGGGTCGTCGGCGCGACGAGCGAACACTCTAACCACTAGGCTACCCCACCGCTGCATTACAACTGATAAGTGCCCTGATCAGCTGAAGACTTTGCATGCAACTATTAACTGTTCCTGTGTATCTCATGTTTTCTCATGCAAGTCGATAACTGTTCGCCTGTAACTGATACTTCTACTGCAACTGCTTAGTTCGGAAAACAGATACCATCTCACAAGAAAATGCTGATAAGGTATTCCTATAAGAAAAGTTTTGATAAAGCATACTTGTTTCCCCAAAACAACAATCTACAACCCACCACAATACACATCTTTATTGTCTGGCAAGACGACGCCTCCATATTACATGCTCCTGATTGCATTACCTCGATATTGTGTACACAACCCTTGAGGCGCTAGGCAATAAAATGACATTGTGGCGGAAACCTGTGCAAGAGACCAGGATATAATGCGATATATCCCCGGTTGTGGGCAATATGACATTATACTGTATGCACTTGCTGAGCTAGCTGCTCAAATTCGGAAAAAAGATGAAGCTTTTCAAAATCCAATTTCATGTCGCCTGGGGCATTAATGCACAGCCGGCCTAACGACACCGTGAGCATCTTGTACAACTCCGACTCCTATAGTTAAGGCATGACTTCTTTTCCCAACAATTTCACATCGGCAGGGCGAAAAACGTAATGAATAATATTCCAATTTCAATGTTGTTTTTGATTAGTAGGAGTTTATTATTTTTTAAATGAAGTCGTGGTGTAACTTTGTAAGATAACAGTTCAACAGATTTTAACCGCAGTATTATAAATAATTAATTCATATCAATATCGAAGTTAAATAAATGGGGGGTTTCATGTGTACTTATTGAAATTACACGTTTCAACATTTTCAGTTTACGGGTTCGCGAACAAAGTTTTTAAAGATGTGGTTTAAGATTCTATATTCAACACAAAACCGCTGACAATCAATCCGATCGTTTAGGACTAATGTATTGAAGTGTTATCGTCCGTCTGTTATATATCTATTATTTATATAATCCATTAACTCTGCTGTTCCATGTTTTGATGTTTAGTAATATTTGGAAAATGTGTTGGGCATTATGATTAATGCAGTTATACAAGTTACACCGACGGACATGGACGTGTGTATATGGCATCTGTGCGTGTGTATGTATTATCCCTACTTAAAACAGAATCAGGAACTGTAAGGAGAATGCTCAACAAAGATAGCAGGTGTTCCAATACTCAGCGTTACGGAACATTTTTCACTGTATCTCCCAAAAATGCAAAGCGCGATTTTGAACAAATATCCCTTTTATATGCGATAAACATCATGGACTGCATCATGCACGAATTTATCTTTCAGTTCGTGTTGCTAAATATAAACGTAGGTTTTATTTAAATTAATTTAGATGAAATCGTGTATAAACTGAACGTCCAGAATGTGTCGGTAACCGATTCAGATTACCCGTAGGAACATCTTGAAAAATAAATACATAGCAGTCAAGAAAACACCCTGTGGACCAAAACACATCTCAACATGTGAAATGACTGGCATACATCAACCGATGCTGGCATGGCAAAAACAACTTCTAAACATAATGGACAATGCACAGACACATCTAAAATTTTAATGACACATTACGTTAATAAATTGTCTGTTAGGTACAAGACGCGCAAAAACTCTCTGACCTGACGTGGGACAAGTTGCCATTTGAGGAAGCGGTCGGTGCCGCACGACGAAACATGACGTCTCAGAGTTGTTATATGAGGAGTGAGTGAGTGAGTTTAGTTTTATGCCGCTTATAGCAATATTCCAGCAATATCACGGCGGGGGACACCTGAAATGGGCTTCATACATTGTACCCATGTGGGGAATCAAACCCGGGTCTTCGGCGTGACGAGCGAACGCTTTAACTACTAGGCTACCCCACCGCCCCTGTTCTGTATGGACATGTCTGGGGACCGCATGTCTGGGGACCGCCCATCGTTTTTGACAGTAAAGAAGATCTCCAGAATTCAGGCTTTAAGGAGTCAGGTGTTGCCCAGCTGATACAGTACACCACGTGGCTGCTGTTGTAGAAATAGTAGGACAGCTGGATGGAGAATGTAGTCCATGTAACGCTTGGCTGTCAAATTTCTGTTAACGATAAGTTGTGGTGTTCTCTGCCCAGAAATTCCTCCCAACCCCACCCCTCCTCCAAACAACACGAACTCCTGAACGCAACATGTCTCCCTTTGTTCTATATTTTGGTGGTAAACATGCTGTCTTACATTAGCTCTGAACAGACAGAACTTGCTTACACACTTTCATAACAATCACTAGATTGTCTGGTCCAGATTCGATTATTTGGAGACCACCGTCATATACCTGGAATATTGCTGAGTTAAGCAAAAAACAAACAAACAAAGCCAAATCTTTACATCTGCCAGGTCTGTCTGCAGCGTTGCATCAAGTTGGTTACAGCAACACGGAAGCAACGAATGGGCATGGAAGGCTCCCGTCTTTATCATACCCATGCTTGGGTTTCAGCCGTGGTATTATCTTTTGCTTGTGATTTAGTTTATACTTTTGTTCTTAAATTATACGCGATTCCATTTCTAAAGTGTAATTGTATACACGTCGGGACTTATAACAAAGTCGACTTTAAACAGTCTCGTATCTGCAGACACAACTTCCATTAGGGTAAACGGCGAAATATTTACGTGAATTGAAACGATGAAACCAGGTGTTTAATCAAAAGATAAGTTCACTCTCCACTCACACAGCTCTCCATACACAAAAAATAAGCTCACTCTCCACTCACAGTTCTCCATGCACAGAAGATAAGCTCATTCTCCACTCACACAGTTCTCAATACACAAAAGAAGCTAAGCTCTCACACAGTTCTCCCACTCACTCTCCACTCACACAGTTCTCCATACACAGAAGATAAGCTCACTCTCCACTCACACAGTTCTCCATACACAGAAGATAAGCTCACTCTCCACTCACACAGTTCTCCATACACAGAAGATAAGCTCACTCTCCACTCACACAGTTCTCCATACACAGAAGATAAGCTCACTCTCCACTCACACACAGTTCACTCTCCATACACAGTTCTCCATACACGGAAGATAAGCTCACTCTCCACTCACACAGTTCTCCATACACAGAAGATAAGCTCACTCTCCACTCACACAGTCTCTCCATACACAGAAGATAAGCTCACTCTCCACTCACACAGTTCTCCATACACAGAAGATAAGCTCACTCTCCACTCACAAGCTACAGAAGACTCTCACTTCCACTCACACAGTTCTCCATACACAGAAGATAAGCTCACTCTCCACTCACACAGTTCTCCATACACAGAAGATAAGCTCACTCTCCACTCACACAGTTCTCCATACACAGAAGATAAGCTCACTCTCCACTCACACAGTTCTCCATACACAGAAGATAAGCTCACTCTCCACTCACACAGTTCTCCATACACAGAAGATAAGCTCACTCTCCACTCCATACACACAGTTCTCCATACACAAGAAGATAAGCTCACTCTCCACTCACACAGTTCTCCATACACAGAAGATAAAGCTCCTCTCCACTCACACAGTTCTCCATACACAGAAGATAAGCTCACTCTCCACTCACACAGTTCTCCATACACAGAAGATAAGCTCACTCTCCACTCACACAGTTCTCCATACACAGAAGATAAGCTCACTCTCCACTCACACAGTTCTCCATACACAGAAGATAAGCTCACTCTCCACTCACACAGTTCTCCATACACACAGAAGATAAGCTCACTCCACTCTCACACAGTTCTCCACTCACAGAAGATAAGTTCTCCACTCACACAGTTCTCACACAAAGATAAGCTCACTCTCCACTCACACAGTTCTCCATACACAGAAGATAAGCTCACTCTCCACTCCACACAGTTCTCCATACACAGAAGATAAGCTCACTCTCCACTCACACAGTTCTCCATACACAGAAGATAAGCTCACTCTCCACTCACACAGTTCTCCATACACAGAAGATAAGCTCACTCTCCACTCACACAGTTCTCCATACACAGAAGATAAGCTCACTCTCCACTCACACAGTTCTCCATACACAGAAGATACGTTCACTCTCCACTCACACAGTTCTCAATACACAAAAGATAAGCTCACTCTCCACTCACACAGTTCTCCATACACAGAAGATCACACACAGCATACACTTCACTCCACTCACACAGTTCTCCATACACAGAAGATAAGCTCACTCTCCACTCACACAGTTCTCCATACACAGAAGATAAGCTCACTCTCCACTCACACAGTTTTCAATACACAGAAGATAAGCTCACTCTCCAGGACGCAAGCATCCTCGTGCTTTAACTATAATAGTTCAGGGCAAAAGTGTGTTTTATTACACTATATATGGTGGTAGAGCGAAGTGTATTTCTTAACTAAACTTTTCCAACAAAAACTTTTATTTTGAAACTGTGTGCGGTTTGGTACATGTATTATTACAAATCATAAGAAATGATGAAATCGTGATAAAAAAGTAAAGAATATAGAATATCTTAATACTGGCCTCTCGACCATTTAAATTAGTACTAAGATTTTACTGTGTAACTGAATTAGACACGACACGCACTGGCATCTTTCTTTTCGTTAACCATATACTAGATAGAATATTTCAAAACAATAGATTGAATCATCAGGATTATCATGCTCGGTTAGACCAACAGGGGTAAGTGGCACGGTTTATGTAAATATTTTACAATGTTTGTAAACATAAAATAAACGGTTTGTTTATCTTGTGATCACAGCATTTGAAAATGAAACGCGAATCTTTAGAATTTATGTTATGTCAATCAAACGACCAAAACCAGTACCAAGAGCAAGACAATTCCTTCTACAAATTCCTATTTTATATTAAATAAAAATAGTATCCATTTTGTTGAAGCATCTAGCATCTATAAGAATGAAATTGCTTTTCATAAAGCTGTTTGGATGATATTATATGAAATTACGATGTTGTATAATGCAGTGTCACTATTGAGCAAAGTGTAAAAGATTCGCCAAATCAACATCCTGACTGAAACTGTAAGATGTAGGAGAGCATGATCTTGCTGAGTTTTAATAAACCCACAACGCCTCATAGAAATTAGGAAACATACAACTACCTGGAGTCGAGTTGTACAACATGGTGGAGTGTCTGACAGCATTACACAAGACTTTCAGAGGAGGGCGGGCCTCCGTTGATTCAGGGATCGTATACACATGAATGTATCTCGGAATTATATGTAATCGGAAACAGTCTGAAGCTCTGCGATGTTTGTATGTATGTCTCCCAATAAAACTAAGGTAATTAATCTGAAATGCAGATGAATACTATCGTAGTGCGTGATAAATTGCATCATTTTGAAAATTTCCTTTGAATTTATCAAATAATAATTTTTGTCATGCATGTTCTCAAATCTGCGAACGAAAGTGTGCAACGAATGGATCACTCAAAATAAAAGAATCTGCATTTTGCTTTGTTTACATCTTTAAAAAATAAACATTTTCAAGTACAACTGTCGTTTTCATGCCTAATTTATTTAGTTCGATTTTATTTGGACAGTTTGTGTTAACGACAAACCCTTTGTCTTTTGATTTTGAAATGTATGAGGAATTTATGGATGCATCATAATGTTTCTATATGGCTGAACTAATGGCGACGTACAACTCAACAAAACTCAACTCATGATGTTGACCTGTGCGTGCAACATACAGGACCTGATATACAGGTCCTACACGAGACGGGATTTTGTTAACATTATCCAATATGGCTGAAAGTTCACACATTCTGAACTATTCTAGGGTAGTCAGCGACGTTTCAGAATTGGTGATTTGATGAAAAACAGACACCAGAGATCGCCAATATTGTGTTTTTTTAACAGAAACAAAAAAAAATAGATAACAAAAATAAGAATTTTTAAGTAAATATCCGATATTTTAGTTTTCGAAACATACATGAAATACCGCCATGAATGGTAATTCAGTAGTGTATTATAAACTTACCAGGAACCTGATTTTCAGAGGTCGCTTTCAGCAGATATACTTTTGTGAAAAATGACAATGGGTAATACCACAGTACAGAGAATTTACACACTCAAAAAGTATAATAAGCACTCAACCAACGAAAAACATCGTGTCATTGTTCCTTGTGATAAAAATGATGCTTGTGGAATATCGAAAATAGCATTTGCTGGGTCAGGTAGGGGCCGCGTCATCAAAGTGTAATAAAAGAATTTTGTGCACACGTCATGGTCCATCAATATGATTCATGCCCTGATGTAGTAGAGAGAGAAACAAGAATTCTAAGATGCCTAGCGGTTAGAACAATCGAAACAAAAATACATTATCAGACAATAAAGGTATAGTTTTTTGGATGACGTAACAATTGAATGACGTTATCCCGTCACTGCGCCATTCTAGTGTGCCCCCCTCGTAATCGAACCATTTTACATTACGTCACAATGTAAGCGACGCCACGATGCATGTCAGTTGTCATCGCCTCGTACGGCCTCCTACAGTAAACTACACCGTTGCATCCAGTTTCTTGGTTTGCTGTTGCTTCACGCAGCTAACATCACTGGTGGAAACATTACGTTTATGTTTTACGACGGTTAAAATGTCTCATTTCGACTCACAAGTTTTCAGCGACACGGTAACGTTCGTAATGTGTACATTCCCACAATGCAATTGTGGAATGTCGCTTGACTACTCAACTTCCTCTGGATGTACTAATCTAAACTTACGCTGGTAGTAGAAATGCAACGTTCATATTGCCCCATATGGTTTACGTTAATGACAGATGTAATTAAAATAATTCAAAGAAGATATTTAATCCGAACGTAAACCGTCATCAAACTGTTATCCTTTGTTTTTTTCTGGTAACGTTCGTCTTAACGTAGGGGGCAGACACATCAATAGAACAGCGCGCCAGTTAGCCCTGTGCGAGGATTCTTAATTTAGGTCACCGACACCGTCGTTTGTTTTCTGCCTTAAATTAATCGTAATTATCTTTAGAAAGTATTAAATTTGGCATCTTAGAAAAGAAATACGGTTCGCTCTACCACCATGTATAGTGTAATAAAACACACTTTCGCCTTTAACTATAATAGTTCAGGGCAAAAGTGTGTTTTATTACACTATACATGGTGGTAGAGCGAAGTGTATTTCTTAAACACATTGGAAACAAGAACAGTTTGCATCGATGACGTCATAGAACGGATGACGTATAAATGACGTAATTTGAGCATGACGCCATAGACGCCAAATGGATGTAGATGTCTACCTAAGCTGGGCCCCGTCTCGCAAATCACAATGTTGACGCAAGGTGACGGTGCGCAAAGAATGCCGGGAACCAGCTAAATTTCTACTATGGCATTTAGAATCCTGCATTATGATTGTTTCTCAGAAAGTATCGAAAAATACGTTTGAACATGATTTTATTGATTACCGCATGACTGCGAAAGAAAACATTGATGCAGACGCCTTTCGGAAACTCGACCGATTAGAAATTTCCTGATTGTTACTTGGCTACATAACGTGTAGTGTTTCCTACATTATTTACTGAAATGTGGCAGAGTATTTCCGTCGAAAATTTTAAAGAACAAATACTAAAAAAGTGTACCCCAAATTCAGGGATATCCACATCGCTCGACATTTGGCGCTTCTCTTCCACCTTGAGTGACGTCTTGTCTATACCGAGTCACAGTGTTTTAGACCAGTCTAACGTTCAGCTTTTTACATCAGGCCTAAAAAAAAAGACTGGTGCCCTTCAGGGCCCAAAGCTTACGTCAAGCAGGCACGCCACTCAAGGTAAAGAACTGTATATGTTGGCATCCTCCGTTTGCAGTTTGTTTTCGACTTCCCATTGGGCACGTTACAACGTCACAATAGGGATTCATACAAAACGTTACGAAGTTCGCTTCATTTTATCTGGGATTATCATTTAGAATATTGTTTACTTGATATCTGGCTACTATTTACATGCGATTTGTTTTACTCTGTATAACTGTGGTTCAAGTACCGTGGTGGAAAGTAAAGTTTGGGTATAGAAGTTAGTGAGTGAGTGAGTTTTACGCCGCACTCAGCAATATTCCAGCTATATGGCGGCGGTCTGTAAATAATCGGGTCTGGACCAGACAATCCAGTGATCAACCGCATGAGCATCGATCTGTGCAACTGGGAACGGATGATCATGTATCAACTAGGTCAGAGAGCCTACCACCTGATCCCGTTAGTTGCCTCTTACAAGCATGGGTTACTGAAGATCAATTCTAACCCGGACTTTCACGGATCTCTATTTGAGAGACCACACAAAACTGAGTTCACACCATATTGTAGAAATACATGTTTCTTTATTGAAGATGAATTCTACCCCGGACCTTCACGAGTCATACAAAGCAAATACTTATTAAGCAGAACAAAACAGACCTTCACCCAGATCTACGCCAGAATTCACCCTTGCAACCTTCGACTTGAACGATGTCACATTATAGTAATGACCTCGACTTTAACCAAATAGGTCGGTTTGTTTTTTCTCAATGCCAGGGAATAATGGACATAAACCAACAGTCGACACTTGAAATCGAACCACGAAACGTCGCGATTGTTAACTGAGGAGAAAACATCCTCATACTTATATATATAAATGCCTCTAGTAGGCATACTCTGTACAGCACAGGCGAGATAACGACGTTAGGGCCTCCACCGAAACGTCGCTCCAAACTGTAATACGGAAGTTGTCCATCCCTAAATCTTAACCATAGTCGATTAACGATGATAGCTGCACGGGTGCACATTCCGGCGGTAAGGACTTATTAATATAATCAAAGTGTGCTTTTCAAGAAACAATCATTTTGCTGGAGAATACTTCGTCATTTAAAATCGCTGTGAGCTGTTGTATTCAGCAGTGCGTGCAGCTCGAGTAGATCAATAGTGGTCGAGTTGGTCATCAGTGCTCGAGTAGGTCAAAAGTGGTCGAGTAGGTCATCAGTGCTCGAGTAGGTCAATAGTGCTCGAGTAGGTCATCAGTGCTCGAGTTGGTCATCAGTGCTCGAGTAGGTCAATAGTGGTCGAGTTGGTCAATAGTGCAGGGGGTTATTGCAGGTGGTAAGTAATCCATTTATTACTCTAGAAGGTAGTAGTGGTGGCACGTGGTCCTGTGCACAGAGCACCTGTGACCGTGTTTGGCAGCTTGACTCCTGAGAGTTTCTAGGACTCCAGTCCTGCCCCACAACGAAGCACGTGATACATGTGGTCTCAACTTAGGCAAGTGAGTTTGTTCAAATTGCCTCTGTTCACCCAGCAGAAAATAGGAACCCGGTTGGATGTGACTGTAACCTTCTAGCCAATACACTTTATTACTCAAAGGAACCACCAACGGCGGTACATGAGTTACAGTTTACACAAAGTTATATAGAGGTTACAGCAAGATGGCATACACAACATTCAGAAATCTTGACAGTTTTTTCAGGACATGTATCTTATTATTCCCAACAAGTTGCTTATATTTTGACATGTTAGGCCATTTATAATAATAATCACTGATAATAGAAGAACGTTCATTCGCCAATGCTTTACATCTAAATAAATAGTGGAACTGTCCCCAATTTGTTGAGAATTACACAATGTACAAAATCTTTCTTCACGAGGAATGTTTGACCAGCGACCCTATTCTATTGGCAACCTGTGATTACTTGTTCTAAAATATAGAAAATGTTTATAAATGTTATCTTTGACTAATAACACTTTTCAAAACATGGCGAATCTTTAATAATGGAATACTAGAAACCTTTAGGGGAATTTTGCAGTTAACCATTCTTTTGAAAAAATATATGGATATACAAAACAATGCGGGATATCCAGGTTTTGGAAATATCTTTGATGTAATTTAACCAAAGATAAGAATAGCCCTGTGTACGTTTACTAATCATGTAAATTAGCATAAATGAGTCAATTCTATTGGTAGGATTAGGACATGATAACTTGCACCAGTATGCTATAGCACGTTTATCTATTTGTATGCGTAACGGTTCTCTCCCAAACTCACCGTAAACCAAATAGTTGGGTGTTCACATCCTCAGACCTGCCGCAAGCTTTAGGAATTTCAAGTGTACACGTTCAATTACATTAGTGTTCTCAAACCCCAGATTTCACAACCGTAAAGTAAGACCGGAAGAACAACTTTATCGAAAGAAGAGATAAGACAATCCAAAGGTAAATGTAAATTTCTCGCTCGTTTTAATAAAGACATTGAGGCAGCTTGGGTTATCCGGGGTAATAAGAATCAGATTCTGATTAAGCGCCGCGAGCAATCACTTGGTGTTTGGAAACGTGCGCTATAGAAGATGACTTATTATTATTGTTATTATATAATAGAGATATGTCCCAACAAACACACAATCATACTGACTTCTCCATAAGATGAGCATGGTACCTGTGTAGATGTTGATGATGTGTTTTCGTCACCTGTTAACTAAACTCACGTACACCAGAAAGAACACGCCTTGTGCTTTGGGGGCATTTTAAAAGAAACGTAAATAGTTCATTTGAAAAGTGTTTTGGTGTGACTTACAAGACACAAACAGTTGGCATGTTGCAAAACACTACATATAAGGCACCCAGTTGCGACGTTGTCACCGCCTCACGTTCCTCGTACAACATTTACGATTCAGCCGATGTTAATGTTAATTACATACATGTAGATACCAAATGCACCCAATATTGTTCTTTGTGGAAATGTCTAAACTATGCATTTTTTTACATTTTATGCTTTTTAATGCAATACATGATACGAATACTCTCTTCTCAAAGTCATGCGTGTATCATGCTATGTATAAACAAGTAAAATATTTTTCATATCTAGTGAAATCGTGCCATTCTCCTCTGAAGCATACGTGAGAGTATAGCATTATTGATTTGTTTGTGTGGGAGAATCATCATTTTACAATGTAAAAACATAAAAAGGATAAAGTTCAATAAAATTCAAAGGGGGGTTATCTGTTGTAATCACCTGATCGTCAACAAACTGGATGTACTCGTAAGTGGAATGAGACGCTTTTGAAGTTGACAATACCGTTATTTCCATCATCGTTATAGAGATTTAAAAAGTCCAGTTATTTCTTTTTTTCATGAAAAGAAAATGGTGTTTTGAAAGTTGTTATTGAATTTATATTGAAACTATATCCATCCATAGAGGCTTTAATTCCGTGTCTGAATACCAGTTATTGATTTTCTTTCTACGTTTTGTTTTGAATTAAATTCAAACGTATTTAATATTTTTTCGATACTTAGCTAATACGTGTTTCTTTTGGGGACACTCAAATACACGGACATATAATGAAGGTTTCTTCCACTTGGCTTCGGGGTTTTATGTTTATTTTACAATGTAGATCAGTACGTGCAAATTGAAGTCTTCGGACCCGTTTTGTAGACTGTTTTGCACAATTACGGTTATGTTCCCTATATGTATATATATCACTGAGGATTGCCAGTCGGGAGCACCCACATCAGTCTGTGCCCATCAAAGTGGCCGCATCCTTTGCCTTAGTCAGCGATTCTCTGTCAACGTGTGCCCCGGCACAGATCATGCAACATGCAAACAGGCAGTATATAGGAAAGTGGATTAGCTTTGCACGTTACATGACTTTGTTCAAGTAATGAGTAATTAGTACTTTAATTACATTTACTTAAGTGTGTCGAATAGTAATGAAATATATCGGTCATGTACCTCTGTGGTGTGTCACGTACTGGGTTGACCGTAGGGCGATACTAATGAAAAACACCTTGTTCTACCTAAACACTATAACCCTTTAATCCCGGCTTATACACTTATATTCCCCATGCGATACCCGATCGATATCAAACGGTTCCAGCGTATGTTGATAATAGCATTAATATCCGATAGGGCACACTCATCGCATTCATGTTTAATGTCAACGGTTCGTTAAATACTGGGACAGTTTTCGAAGGGTATAAAAATACGTTTCATGCACTTAGCTTAACCCACCGTGCCATCACCTAGCAACGCAATAAAGTGATTGAGAAAAGAGTAGGATTGCTCAATCCCCGTCGATATGTGAAGTTAAACTCTTGTCTCCTGAAACGAGTTTTGGGAGACTCTTGTTTCGCGTTAAGCTCACACTCAAGGCATGTGTGTGTTGTGTGTGTTGTGGGTCAGGAGAAGTTAGGGTTTTGTAAATTTACGTCTCAGGGCAAAGTGAACCGATGTTGTGGCGAACAGTGAGATGATGGAGACACGGGAGAGTTTGATATCCCACTTAATACAAATCTCTGTCTGTCTGTCTCTTGATACACATCTCTCTCTCATTCCCCACTTCCGATACATCTCTTTCTTTGTCTCTCTCGAGACACATCTCTCTATCTCTCCGTCTCCCTCTCTCTATCTCTGCCCCTCTTCATGTCTCTCCGTCTCTCTCTCAATCTCTCTCTCTCTCTCTCTCTCTCTCTCTCTCTCTCTCTCTCTCTCTCTCTCTCTCTCTCCCAAAACATACATTTCCCTCTCTCTGTCTCCCTCGATGCACATCTCTCTATCTCTATTGTCACGTCTCTTCACTGTAAGCCCTTTACATTGACTGCCTACGACAACTGTATAGCAGACCGATGAGCCTAGCCTGTGGCTGTTGTACCCATACGCCTGCTGTATTAGAGTGGCACTGTATCCCGGACAGATGTAACCTACAAGCCACGGGGGTCCTGGGGCAATTCAATAAACTTGAAATCGTAGAAATCCAATGATCCCGACAACATCCTTTGACTTGCTAGAGGTTTCTCTGAGACCACTCCAATAACGACTCTAGAGACGGAGACGTTGACCTTTATGTCGAGCGTGAAGCACCACGGGGACTTGGGGACTTATTTGAGGGGGCGAGTATAAGTGGGGCCATGTTGGATGAGGAAGGAGTGGGACGGTTTGGGAGGGGGGCTGATGGTGCTCGCCCTGGGATCCGCTACACATTAGGATACTACAGTTTACAGATCTGTCTGAACTTGATGTGTGTAGGTTATTGATGCTGGGCCAAAAATCCCAATGTGGCTTGTAATCATTTTCGTGGCAATTTCACAATATGTCTCAAGTAAAAAGCTTGAATGTTGTTCCTGTGATTCATGTGTCATGCTACATTCCTCCAGTGTCGTGTTGCCTTCCACCAGTGTCATGTTACCTTTCCCCAGTGTCATGTTATCTTCCTCCAGTGTCATGTTGCCTTCCTCCAGTGTCATGTTACTTTCTTTCTGTGTCGTGTTGCCTTCCTCCAGTGTCGAGTTGCCTTCCTCCTGTGTCATGTTGCCTTCCTCCAGTGCCATGTTGCCTTCCTCCAGTGTCATGTTGCCTTCCTCCAGTGTCATGTTGCCTTCCTCCAGAGTCATATAGCCTTCCTCCAGTGTCATGTTGCCTTCCTCCAGTGTCATGGTGCCTTCCTCCAGTGTCGTGTTGCCTTCCTCCAGTGTCGTGTTGCCTTCCTACAGTGTCATGTTACCTTACTCCTGTGTCATGTCGCCTTCCTCCAGTGTCATGGTGCCTTCCTCCAGTCTCGTGTTGCCTTCCTCCAGTGTCGTGTTGCCTTCCTCCAGTGTCGTGTTACCTTCCTCCAGTGTCGTGTTACCTTCCTGCAGTGTCGTGTTACCTTCCTCCAGTGTCATGTTACCTTCCTCCAGTGTCATGTTACCTTCCTCCTGTGTCATGGTGCCTTCCTCCAGTGTCATGGTGCCTTCCTCCAGTGTCATGGTGCCTTCCTCCAGTGTCATGGTGCCTTCCTCCTGTGTCGTGTTGCCTTCCTCCTGTGTCATGTTACCTTCCTCCAGTGTCATGTTACCTTCCTCCAGTGTCATGTTACCTTCCTCCAGTGTCATGTTACCTTCCTCCAGTGTCATGGTGCCTTTCTCCAGTGTCAGGTTACCTTCCTCCAGTGTCATGTTACCTTCCTCCAGTGTCATGTTACCTTCCTCCAGTGTCAGGTTACCTTCCTCCAGTGTCATGGTGCCTTCTTCCAGTGTCAGGTTACCTTCCTCCAGTGTCAGGTTACCTTCCTCCAGTGTCAGGTTACCTTCCTCCAGTGTCATGGTGCCTACCTCCCGGGTCATGGTG
Source organism: Haliotis rubra (assembly GCF_003918875.1). Taxonomy (NCBI): domain Eukaryota; kingdom Metazoa; phylum Mollusca; class Gastropoda; order Lepetellida; family Haliotidae; genus Haliotis; species Haliotis rubra. Next base: position 1,435,927 of record NW_025766225.1, on the reverse strand, counting down.
CCTTCCTCCAGTGTCATGTAACCTTCCTCCAGTGTCAGGTTACCTTCCTCCAGTGTCAGGTTACCTTCCTCCAGTGTCATGGTGCCTTCCTCCAGTGTCATGTTACCTTCCTCCTGTGTCATGTTACCTTCCTCCAGTGTCAGGTTACCTTCCTCCAGTGTCAGGTTACCTTCGTCCAGGGTCATGTAACCTTCCTCCAGTGTCATGTTACCTTCCTCCAGTGTCATGTTACCTTCCTCCAGTCAGTGTCATGTTACCTTCCTCCAGTGTCATGTTACCTTCCTCCAGTGTCATGGTGCCTTCCTCCAGTGTCATGTTACCTTCCTCCAGTGTCATGTTACCTTCCTCCTGTGTCATGTTACCTTCCTCCAGTGTCATGTTACCTTCCTCCAGTGTCATGGTGCCTTCCTCCAATGTCAGGTTACCTTCCTCCAGTCAGTGTCATGTTACCTTCCTCCTGTGTCATGTTACCTTCCTCCAGTGTCATGTTACCTTCCTCCAGTGTCATGTTACCTTCCTCCAGTGTCATGTTACGTTCCTCTAGTGTCATGTTACCTTCCTCCAGTGTCATGTTACCTTCCTCCTGTGTCATGTTACCTTCCTCTTGTATTATGTTACCTTCCTCCAGTGTCGTGTTACCTTCCTCCAGTGTCATGTTGCCTTCCTCCAGTGTCGTGTTACCTTCCTCCTGTGTCATGTTACCTTCCTCCTGTGTCATGTTACCTTCCTCTTGTATCATGTTACCTTCCTCCAGTGTCACGGTGCCTTCCTCCAGTGTCGTGTTACCTTCCTCCAGTGTCATGTTACCTTCCTCCAGTGTCATGTTACCTTCCTCCAGTGTCATGTTACCTTCCTCCAGTGTCATGTTGCCTGGAGGAAGATAACATGACACTGGAGGAAGGCAACATGACACTGGAAGAAAGCAACATGACACTGGAGGAAGGTAACATGACACTGGAGGAAGGCGACATGACACAGGAGGAAGGTAACATGTCACTGGAGGAAGGGAAGAAGGCACCATGACACTGGAGGAAGGCAACATGACACTGGAGGAAGGCAACATGACACTGGAGGAAGGTAACATGGCACCGGAGGAAGGGACCATGACACTGGAGGATGGCACTATGACACTGGAGGAAGGTAACGCGACACTGGAGGAAGGTAACATGACACTGGAGGAAGGTAACATGACACTGGAGGAAGGCAACATGACACTGGAGGAAGGCACCATGACACTGGAGGAAGGTAACATGACACTGGAGGAAGGCACCATGACACTGGATGATGGCACTATGACAATTCTGGATCATTGGAATAAGACATTATAACACGCTTCGTGACTCTGTAGGATAGAAAACAAACCTACTTCTCTGTCTGCATTAAAGAGCGCCGTGATGTTGATTCTGTAATGGCTAACACTCACATATGATATCACTGAAAGTTTTAATAAGTTTACTTTTTCACAATACAATTTTCTTACCGCAAGATCTGTGTTCGTGTCGTCATGGCCTTACAATTGGAAAAGCAATTATTAAACATTGATCTATAAATGTAAGAAGGAATAATTCACCTTGCCAACTTGAGGCATCAATAATTTCATGACCAGACATTCCATGTCATGAGATGTACGTGTATTCATGATGCATGTTTCTGCTGGTAAGCCACACTGAGATCAGCTTCCTATTGATTTCACAACCTTAAATGTCGCGGATTAAATTCTTTATGATGGCCCCCCGGCAAAGACGTTTTAAGTCGATATTTAATTAAGAACACCCAGAGGGATAAAACAGTAGACAGAGTAAAAACATGCGTTTGATATTGATAAGAGCAGGTCACATACCTGTACAGCAGACAACGTGTTTCACACATCAGGTCACATGTTTCACACATTAGGTCACGTGTTTCACACAGCAGGTCACGTGTTTCATACATCAGGTCACGTGTTTCACACATCAGGTCACATGTTTCTTACAGCAGGTCACGTGTTTCATGCAGCCGGTCACTTGTTTCACACAGCAGGTCACGTGTTCATACAGCAGGTAGCGTGTTTTCCACAGCAGATCACATGTTTCAGACAGCAGATCACGTGTTTCACACTGCATATCAAGTGTTTCAGACACCATACCACGTGTTTCAGACAGCAGATCACGTGTTTCAGACAGCAGATCACGTGTTTCACATAGCAGAACACGTGTTTCATACAGCATATCAAGTGTTTCAGACAACATACCACGTGTTTCAGACAGCAGATCACATGTTTCAGACAGTAGATCACATGTTTCATACTGCATATCAAGTGTTTCAGACACCATAACACGTGTTTCAGACATCAGATCACGTGTTTCAGACAGCAGATCACGTGTTTCGGACACCATATCACGTGTTTCAGACACATATCAAGTGTTTCAGACACCATATCACATGTTTCAGATATCCGACCACGTGTTTAGACACATATCACGTGTTTCAGACATCCGATCACGTGTTTCAGACATACGATCACGTGTTTCAGACACTATATCGCGTGTTTCAAACACATATCACGTGTTTCAGACACCATATCACATGTTTCAGATATCCGACCACGTGTTCAGACACATATCACGTGTTTCAGACATCCGATCACGTGTTTCAGACATACGATCACGCGTTTCAGACACATATCACGTGTTTGAGACACATATCACGTATTTCAGACACCATATCACATGTTTCAGACTTCTGATAACGTGTTTCAGACACATATCACGTGTTTCAGACATCCGATCACCATATCACGTGCTTCAGGCATGAGTTCACGTGTTTCAGACATCAGATCACGTGTTTCATTTAGCATACCATGTGTTTCAGACACCATATCACGTGCTTCGGGAATGAGATCACGTGTTTGAGACATCAGATCACGTGTTTGAGACATCCGATCACGTGTTTCAGACATACGATCACGCGTTTCAGACACATATCACGTGTTCCAGACACATATCACGTGTTTCAGACAGCATATCACGTGTTTCAGACAGCAGATCACGTGTTTCAGACAGCAGATCACGTGTTTCAGACACATATCACGTGTTTCAGACACCATATCACATGTTTCAGACATCTGATCACGTGTTTCAGACAGCAGATCACTTGTTTCAGACAGCAGATGACGTGTTTCAGACATATACCGAAGAACAGGCTAGGTGTTATTGAAAACAAATCTTTCATCAATTTCACAACGCCTTCATTCTTATAAATTTGTAAATGATTGACCCTTTCATGTACACCGTCACACATGGACGTCTAGTTGTATTTCATAAACGAATACACATGGGTACAAATTGTAATACATGGACACTGAAGGTCGCAAATCATACCAGACATGTGGGTGTAAATTGTAAAATAGGGAAAGAGGTGAAAATCGTAATACATAATTATACACACTGGTGTAAAACGTAACACAGGGAAACACATGAAAGCGTACTACACATACACATATACATATTGGCGTAACACTTAAGACACGGAAACAAATGTAAATTGTGATACATAGACACACAGGTAAACGTATTACACATACACTTAGTTGTAAATCGTATTACACATACACTTAGTTGTAAATCGAATTACACATACACTTAGTTGTAAATCGTATTACACATACACTTAGTTGTAAATCGTATAACACATACACTTAGTTGTAAATCGTATTATACATACACTTAGTTGTAAATCGTGATACATAGACACACATGTAAATCGTATCACACATACACTTAGTTGTAAATCGTAAAACACATACACTTAGTTGTACATCGTATAACACATACACCTAGTTGTAAATCGTATTACACATACACTTAGTTGTAAATCGTATAACACATACACTTAGTTGTAAATCGTATTACACATACACTTAGTTGTAAATCGTATTACACATACACTTAGTTGTAAATCGTATTACACATACACTTAGTTGTAAATCGTATTATACATACACTTAGTTGTAAATCGTATCACACATACACTTAGTTGTAAATCGTATTACACATACACTTAGTTGTAAATCGTATAACACATACACTTAGTTGTAAATCGTATTACACATACACTTAGTTGTAAATCGTGATACATAGACACACATGTAAATCGTATTACACATACACTTAGTTGTAAATCGTATAACACATACACTTAGTTGTAAATCGTATAACACATACACTTAGTTGTAAATCGCATAACACATACACTTAGTTGTAAATCGTATCACACATACACTTAGTTGTAAATCGTATCACACATACACTTAGTTGTAAATCGTATCACACATACACTTAGTTGTAAATCGTATCACACATACACTTAGTTGTAAATCGTATTACACATACACTTAGTTGTAAATCGTATCACACATACAATTAGTTGTAAATCGTATTACACATACACTTAGTTGTAAATCGCGCTACATGGAAACAGGTACAAATAATTATGAATGAACACGAAGGTGTTATTTGTAAAGCATGGACACAGCTATGTTTAATACTTAAATTTATCATTTACTCGGAATTTGCTTGACAACGCCATTAGAATCTATGTGGAAACGTCTCCTATACAGAATAAAGAAGTTGCATATCCATAAAAAAAGATTGTCCTCATTCTAACTCGGCATATTTTGATTGAATAAATCTATAGACATAAGAGACACAAAATGTCTATTTCTCATCCTCTAAATGAAGTTATGTCCTATTTTAAACTCTTTTTTCACCTGTCATTTATGAGTGAGTGAGTATGGTTTTACGCCGCTTTTAGCAATATTCCACCAATATCACGGCAGGGGACACCACAAATGGGCTTCACACATTGTACCCATTTGGGGAATCGAACCTGGGCCTTCGGTGTGACGAGCGAACGCTTTAACCACTAGGCTACCCCACCGCCCCCTATGATGTATGACTCGGGGCAAGCGTGCGAGTATACCATCAGCACTGCGTCAACATAATCAATATGGCGTGTTATCTTATCTTCCTGCCATATCCTGTTACAACTTAAAGCAGATTGTTTAATTGATGTATTGGTTTTACATAACGGGATCTTTCGATTTCATGGCAGTCTGAAACAAGGAGTCCACTAAGCTATACTCAGAGGCAAAAGTTATTGTGACATTGAATGTTTTCACATGGAATCGTGTGAATGAATTGTAGGATTTGAACTAAAATAAAACATGAAACGCAACCAAGCAGTTATTGTTCGAACTGTAAGAAATTGGCAAGAAGCATGAGACATGCGAGAAAAAATGCCCAGCAGAGTTTCCTTTAAAAGGCAAGAGTTGTATACTCCCCAGGGAGTTGAGATTAACAATACGATGTGCCGTTGAGATTGACAGCCAATGATCGAGGGAAAAATACCAGCGCCTTGAGCGTGCACTAGTTGCGTGGATATGTGCGCTATATAAATATCCTATAATAATAATAATAATAATAATAATAATCACTTGGACACAATGCAGTTTTAAGATTTACAGAAGAAGAAACAATCTATATTCTGGAACAAGTTAGACAGGCCACGCCTCGCTTTAAATGACAGATGAGAGCTATGCGTATGCTCGGCCTGAGTCTCGTATCTCGCAGCGTGACATTGCTCGTCGATTTAACGTCCACAGAAAACCCGATTGGCACTTATGTCGAATGTTTTCAGCTATAGAACGTCGTCGTAGTGGCCGCCCACAAGTAACGCCCCCACGTCAAGACCGATGGATAAGAACCACGTACCACAGGTTGTTGCCTGCAAGCCTTACAGCCAGGACCACACCTGGCAACAGAGCTGTATCTGTTCAACGACATCTACGATATCAGTGCAAGACGCCGAGCTCGACGGCCAATTCTGACGTTAAAACATCGACGTTGACGTCTCTGGTGGAACAGACAGCACGTGTGATGGGGAGCACGTGAGTGGCCAAAGGTTCGCTTCACCGATGAGCCACGTTTCCTTCTTAACCGAGCTGAACCGTCACCATATGGCTGGAATATTGCTGAGTGCGGCAACTTACTCACTCACCGAGCGGCAGACACGACAGGCACGTGCACATCAGGCCATGTGTTCTGGATGCTGATCGTAGGGCATTATGATCTTGGATGGGATGACAACTGGATCAAGAACGCTAATGTTTGTGACTGAAGGGAGCTTGAATGCTGTGAGGTACCGAGACGAGATTTTGCAGATGGCCGCTTTAACGTTTTTGCAACAGAATTCCAAAGAGTGGAGAGTGAGTTTAGTTTTACACCGCACTCAGCAATATTCCAGCTATATGGCGGCGGTCTGTAATAATCGAGTCTGGACCAGACAATCCAGTGATCAACAGCATGAGCATCGATCTGTGCAACTGGGAACCGATGACATGTAGCAACTAAGTCAACGAGCCTGACCACCCGATTCCGATCGCCTCTTACGACAAGCATGGGTTACTAATGGCCAATATGGTAACCCGGACCTTCACGGGTGTCTTTCCATGTAACAACATTTCATTAATAATCATTTCATTGTGTAATCATAGTATCATTTCAATAGAAGTATAACACTGGTGGCCTGTACTGTTTATATGCCACAAACAATCAGAGTACTCAGAACCAAGCTAGCTGAACTCTACAAACTACAACAGCCAATGTTTCCGTTAGGAGTCGACCTTGCCTACCTCCTATTCCGTATGAAGACAATTTTAACAACAACCAATGTTTCCGTTAGGAGTCGACCTTGCCTACCTCCTATTCCGTATGAAGACAATTTTAACAACAGCCAATGTTTCCGTTAGGAGTCGACCTTGCCTACCTCCTATTCCGTATGAAGACAATTTTAACAACAGCCAATGTTTCCGTTAGGAGTCGACCTAGCCTACCTCCTATTCCGTATGAAGACAATTTTAACAACAGCCAATGTTTCCGTTAGGAGTCGACCTTGCCTACCTCCTATTCCGTATGAAGACAATTTTAACAACAGCCAAGGATTCCATTAGGAGTCGACCTTGCCTACCTCCTATTCCGTATGAAGACAATTTTAACAACAACCAATGTTTCCGTTAGGAGTCGACCTTGCCTACCTCCTATTCCGTATGAAGACAATTTTAACAACAGCCAATGTTTCCGTTAGGAGTCGACCTTGCCTACCTCCTATTCCGTATGAAGACAATTTTAACAACAGCCAATGTTTCCGTTAGGAGTCGACCTTGCCTACCTCCTATTCCGTATGAAGACAATTTTAACAACAGCCAATGTTTCCGTTAGGAGTCGACCTTGCCTACCTCCTATTCCGTATGAAGACAATTTTAACAACAGCCAATGTTTCCGTTAGGAGTCGACCTGGCCTACCTCCTATTCCGTATGAAGACAATTTTAACAACAGCCAATGTTTCCGTTAGGAGTCGACCTTGCCTACCTCCTATTCCGTATGAAGACAATTTTAACAACAGCCAATGTTTCCGTTAGAGTCGACCTTGCCTACCTCCTATTCCGTATGAAGACAATTTTAACAACAGCCAATGTTTCCGTTAGGAGTCGACCTTGCCTACCTCCTATTCCGTATGAAGACAATTTTAACAACAGCCAATGTTTCCGTTAGGAGTCGACCTGGCCTACCTCCTATTCCGTATGAAGACAATTTTAACAACAACCAATGTTTCCCTTAGGAGTCGACCTGGCCTACCTCCTATTCCGTATGAAGACAATTTTAACAACAGCCAAGGATTCCATTAGGAGTCGACCTTGCCTACCTCCTATTCCGTATGAAGACAATTTTAACAACAGCCAATGTTTCCGTTAGGAGTCGACCTGGCCTACCTCCTATTCCGTATGAAGACAATTTTAACAACAGCCAATGTTTCCGTTAGGAGTCGACCTTGCCTACTTCCTATTCCGTATGAAGACAATTTTAACAACAGCCAATGTTTCCGTTAGGAGTCGACCTTGCCTACTTCCTATTCCGTATGAAGACAATTTTAACAACAGCCAATGTTTCCATTAGGAGTCGACCTTGCCTACTTCCTATTCCGTATGAAGACAATTTTAACAACAGCCAATGTTTCCATTAGGAGTCGACCTTGCCTACCTCCTATTCCGTATGAAGATAATTTTAACAACAGCCAATGTTTCCGTTAGGAGTCGACCTTGCCTACCTCCTATTCCGTATGAAGATAATTTTAACAACAGCCAATGTTTCCGTTAGGAGTCGACCTTGCCTACCTCCTATTCCGTATGAAGACAATTTTAACAACAGCCAATGTTTCCGTTAGGAGTCGACCTTGCCTACCTCCTATTCCGTATGAAGACAATTTTAACAACAGCCAATGTTTCCGTTAGGAGTCGACCTTGCCTACCTCCTATTCCGTATGAAGACAATTTTAACAACAGCCAATGTTTCCGTTAGGAGTCGACCTTGCCTACCTCCTATTCCGTATGAAGACAATTTTAACAACAGCCAATGTTTCCGTTAGGAGTCGACCTTGCCTACTTCCTATTCCGTATGAAGACAATTTTAACAACAGCCAATGTTTCCGTTAGGAGTCGACCTTGCCTACCTCCTATTCCGTATGAAGACAATTTTAACAACAGCCAATGTTTCCGTTAGGAGTCGACCTTGCCTACCTCCTATTCCGTATGAAGACAATTTTAACAACAGCCAATGTTTCCGTTAGGAGTCGACCTTGCCTACCTCCTATTCCGTATAAAGACAATTTTAACAACAGCCAATGTTTCCGTTAGGAGTCGACCTTGTCTACCTCCTATTCCGTATGAAGACAATTTTAACAACAGCCAATGTTTCCGTTAGGAGTCGACCTTGCCTACCTCCTATTCCGTATGAAGACAATTTTAACAACAGCCAATGTTTCCGTTAGGAGTCGACCTTGCCTACCTCCTATTCCGTATGAAGATAATTTTAACAACAGCCAATGTTTCCGTTAGGAGTCGACCGTTAGGAGTCGCCTACCTCCTATTCCGTATGAAGACAATTTTAACAACAGCCAATGTTTCCGTTAGGAGTCGACCTTGCCTACCTCCTATTCCGTATGAAGACAATTTTAACAACAGCCAATGTTTCCGTTAGGAGTCGACCTTGCCTACCTCCTATTCTGTATGAAGACAATTTTATGTCAGTAATGACAGCTTTTTGCACACCACATTTGGCAGGTTCTTTTCAGCTGTGGTAATTGTACTTATTCTTCTGCTACAATAACTTCCCTTTTTATATGTCCTGTGGAATGGATCGCCTGAATCTGTACGCATATGTGGATGTTGTCCTCGAGTATCGAAGCAACTACTGACACAAATATAGGGAATCGATGAAATTATAGTGAAGGTGTAATGACGATAAATATCAGTAAAATTAACTTTGCTCAGGTCGACCGATATCTGGTGTTCACCATGCTGGACAACACGCTCGCGATACACTGACGGCGTACTGTTGATGGACTTGTGTGGTTGCCCTTGGTATTGCCGGCCGTTCCTTCTGAAGTTGGGCCACGTTGTGGGGTGTTGGGTCACTGGAGTATACTCGACGCACGAGAAAATCACACAGGTGCTCTTTCCGGGACATGTCAGGGGAATTAACGGATCAAAACATTGTCCGATAATGAGTGACAATCTGATCTCGATTTCAAACGCCCATTCACCGTAAACAAATCATGTATAATACCGCCCCACACTAAGACCCCACAGCCTTCTGACTGAACGACCCGTGAAGATGTGGTTAAGAATTGGTCTTCAGCAACCATGCTTGTCATAAAAGGCGGCTAACAGGATCGGGTGGTCAGGCTCACTGACTTGGTTGACACATGTCATCGTATCCCAAAATCGTAGATCGATGCTTGTGCCCTTGATCACTGGATTGTCTGGCCCAAACTTGAATATTTACAGACCTGGGACATATATCTTGTATAGGACTGAGTGCGGCGTGAAACAAAAACCCAACAAGTTACATGGTCAAGAACGACTGCACTGGCATAACTCTCGGAGCTACGTCGCCAGCACCGCTTTCTGTCATCTATGATTCGGTCGCAAAACCTTTATTCGTCTGTAGACTTGGTGTGAAGCCAATGACCCACCCCATCTTGCACCTGTGGTAAACCTCTAGGTCACCCTCTGTACAAACGCCTTGTCCTTAGGCGGGTTTCATTGAACCGGGTCTTAACGATAGTCGCTGAAAATCGCCTTCCTGTTGATGTACGGAATTATCTATTACAGGATTATTTATTATTAAATTTCTCTACAATGTAATGTAACTGAACGAACGTCTCAAGGTGCCGGGGGTTTTACGTTGTTTTTTGGTTGTGTTTTTTGGTTTTTGTCCTGCCGAGCCCCGGTCGCATTGCACCTCCAACAATTTGGCGGTACTCGTCCCATACTCAATTTAATTACACTTTCTGGTATGCCAAGAATTCAGGCAGCTTGGGATATTAACGGTCCCCTCTCTGTCTGTCACACACAATTTCGTCTCTTCACTGACATTCTTCATCGGAGGTAGTTTTTAAGGAGAAGTGTACACTCAAAATAATGTTTTTCTTGAATGAAGCAAATTTAGAATTATTTAATGTGAATACTTGAAAATATTTCCCCATTTCCCTCACATGGAAAGTAGAAAGTTATTTTTCGAAATTGCAGGAAATTGGGGAGAAACGCTCGGTAAATGTGAAAAATATGGCTGTATTGTTTAGACTATGGAACTATCAGTTAAATACGTTTTATGCTTAAAAATTGCAAGAAACGTAGGTGTATATTTCGTGTATATTTGCCCTTTAAGCGTGTGCTTAGCTCAGTTGTATAGTAATTCTCCTATCGGTGCACTCACTTTGATTTCAAGTTGCACCTGCATCACGTCTTCAAGATGGAGCGACATTTCACTGTGATCGGTATTGTAAGTGCTGAGCTCAATGTTAGCTGAGATCAAATCGAAATCATTCTTATACTTGTTGGCAACATATTTAACCTGTTGTATTATAGACTATGACTATGAACCTATTTAGTAATAATGTGCAATTCTTGATTCGACGTTCCCAACAACACTGAAACAGCATTCACCCCAACTTTGTCAAAACATTTGGAAACCAAACATGCATACCTGGCTCAACTTTAACACAGCCTGTGTCGTGTATGCCATGTCAGGACTTGTTCGACTTCATCTTCTGATGTTTTAACAGAAAATAGAGCGAGTGGCTTACCTTATTCGGACATGTCATCACGCTGACGCTGTGGTTTCAACGTGGGGCTTACTACAACAAGCCTTTCTGTCGCTTTCAGTGCTCAAAGCTTTGTCTCTGACGTCATCACAGTCGTTCTGTGATGTCACTGGTTTAGGGAACACAATAGGTCGTGACGTAGCCCCATTGTCGACGTCGCCAGTTTCTGCCTGGCCACCGAATCGGTCCATTCTTGTTTTGCCCGACCAGGGTGCCGTTCCAGATAGCGATGTCGGCGGTAAGATGGCCGTGACGCTCATACTTCAGCATAGGCTAACGATCATGTGTTGTATGTAGAATACTGGACAGCTACAGGAAAAAACACAGTACACAACTCAAATTACGCTTTATCAACCATTTGAAAGTCCTAAGGGGAGTGACACTGAAATCCCATTTCTCTCTAAGTAATGGGTATGAGGTCATTAATAAATGTATAATTCCTTCTCAACATTAACAACAGCTTCGCATAATTTACAGCGTCCAGACTCGACCTCAGCTCCAGAACATCATATTGTGTTGAATAGGCTTTAATGACCTCTGACGAACATATCCAGGAACAATCTCTCAGGGCTCCATCAAGGTAAAAGGTATCCAATCCAAATCAACACATCCAATCAAGTAAATATCACCCATCACCCATCTACCATCAACACCCCCCGTCTACCATCACCCATCTACCATCAACCATCACTTATGACCCGTCTACCATCCACCATCACCTACGACCCGTCTACAATCAACCTTCACCTATGACCCGTCTACCATCAACCATTACCCGTCTACCATTAACCATCAACTATGACCCGTCTACCATCAACCATCACCCATCTACCATCAACCATCACCAATCACACGTCTACCATCACCCATCACCTGTCTACCATCAACCATCACCTGTCTACCATCACCTATGACCCGTCTACCATCAACCATTACTAGTCTACCATCACCTATGACCCATCTACCATCAACCATCACTAGTCTACCATCACCTATGACCCGTCTACCATCAACCCTCACCAATCACCTGTCTACCATCAACCATCACCAATTACCTGTGTACCATCAACCATCACCTATGACCCGTCTACCATCAACCATCACTAATCACCTGTCTACCATCAACCATCACCAATTACCTGTGTACCATCAACCATCACCTATGACCCGTCTACCACCAATCATCACAATCACATGTCTACCATCAACCATCACCTATGACCCGTCTACCATCAACGATCACCAATCACCCGTCTACCATCAACCATCACATATGACCCGTCTACCATCAACCATCACCCGTCTACCATCACCAATCACCCGTCTACCATCACCTATTCGCTTCTCAAACCATTCTGTTGGGTAAATCGTGGTACCCAATCACACGACGCGCCAAAATTAACTGTTCAGAGTTGCGTCCCTTGAGCGAGGAGTAACTACGGGTTCGAATCCCCGGTTCGCCCAGATCATATTTGAAAGCCTCGGTTCCGTGCTCGTAGGTTTCACCAAAGTGGCAAGACATCAGTCACCTCTTAATGTGGTCCCATCAAACCGACACATGACGGCGTTAAACTAGACTCACTTACCCCATCGTGTGAGTTGACCGGGTTTGTGTTGTCCTCAAAGATGATTTTTGTCCCTCCCCCCGGACCTGTCACCGGCGTCAAGTACACTATTTCCATGCTTTTGTTCATTGAGAAAACCACTTCAATCTCCGACGGGTGATTACAAAACTGGGCTTTTCAGACACACTTCAAATTGTTTTCAGCTTCTCTTTCCGTTTTCCTATTTTCTCCAACGTGAAGCGGAAACGAGGTCTAAAAATACCGTTTTAGGCCCACAAAATCTTATCACTCCCGAGCCACCTCTGTCCGTGGTATATCTTGATGAAATCTGAGTTTCGTGCAATATTTTTAGATGTCTGTCCTTTCAGAACGACAATTGATGAAGCTTTTAAATTTCCGACTGGGTCTGACTGGCAGAGTTGGGCGTCCCACGTCGTCCGATTGTTATGTTCTATACGGGAGCATAATGCATAGAGACCATAAAATGTTGGCCAATGGGAGACAACTCTTCACCCGAAGTGCTGAGACCACATTATGGTCCAGCAAATGTGTTTGATTTGGTGATAAGAACAAAGAGGCTTTACCACGGAGTGGGTAGTCTGTCTGAACCGCATTATTCTCCCTTCTGCCTAGCCCTTTCTGTAATGCTAAAGGCCTACATGAAGCAAGTCTAGATTTCCTCAGAGTCCCGATCTACTAAGCATTCGTAGCGCTACGACATTCGTAACTGACCGTTCATAATTTATGGCTAGGGGGCATGATGATGACTTTAAGGGGGGTCAACCATTTTGTTCTGGGGAGGTAGGGGGGTCATCAACTTTGTACACATGTTTCTAGGGGGGGGGGGAGGTCAGCAATTTTGTACATAAAAGTAATTAAAAGGAGTCTATCATGTGATGGATTACAATGTGTATATGTCATATGGGTGATACAAGGAGTCTATCATGTGATGGATTACAATGTGTATATGTCATATGGGTGATACAAGGAGTCTATCATGTGATGGATTACAATGTGTATATGTCATATGGGTGATACAAGGAGTCTATCATGTGATGGATTACAATGTGTATATGTCATATGGGTGATACAAGGAGTCTATCATGTGATGGATTACCATGTGTATTTGTCATATGGGTGATACAAGGAGTCTATCATGTGATGGATTACAATGTGTATATGTCATATGGGTGATACAAGGAGTCTATCATGTGATGGATTACAATGTGTATATGTCGTATGGGTGATACAAGGAGTCTATCATGTGATGGATTACAATGTGTATATGTCATATGGGTGATACAAGGAGTCTATCATGAGATGAATTACAATGTGTATATGTCGTATGGGTGATACAAGGAGTCTATCATGTGATGGGTTACAATGTGTATATGTCATATGGGTGATACAAGGAGTCTATCATGTGATGGATTACCATGATTGTATATATGTCATATGGGTGATACAAGGAGTCTATCATGTGATGGATTACAATGTGTATATGTCATATGGGTGATACAAGGAGTCTATCATGTGATGGATTACAATGTGTATATGTCATATGGGTGATACAAGGAGTCTATCATGTGATGGATTACAATGTGTATATGTCATATGGGTGATACAAGGAGTCTATCATGTGATGGATTACAATGTGTATATGTCATATGGGTGATACAAGGAGTCTATCATGTGATGGATTACAATGTGTATATGTCATATGGGTGATACAAGGAGTCTATCATGTGATGGATTACAATGTGTATATGTCATATGGGTGATACAAGGAGTCTATCATGTGATGGATTACAATGTGTATATGTCATATGGGTGATACAAGGAGTCTATCATGTGATGGATTACAATGTGTATATGTCATATGGGTGATACAAGGAGTCTATCATGTGATGGATTACAATGTGTATATGTCATATGGGTGATACAAGGAGTCTATCATGTGATGGATTACAATGTGTATATGTCATATGGGTGATACAAGGAGTCTATCATGTGATGGATTACAATGTGTATATGTCATATGGGTGATACAAGGAGTCTATCATGTGATGGATTACAATGTGTATATGTCATATGGGTGATACAAGGAGTCTATCATGTGATGGATTACAATGTGTATATGTCATATGGGTGATACAAAGGAGTCTATCATGTGATGGATTACAATGTGTATATGTCATATGGGTGATACAAGGAGTCTATCATGTGATGGATTACAATGTGTATATGTCATATGGGTGATACAAAGGAGTCTATCATGTGATGGATTACAATGTGTATATGTCATATGGGTGATACAAGGAGTCTATCATGTGATGGATTACAATGTGTATATGTCATATGGGTGATACAAAGGAGTCTATCATGTGATGGATTACAATGTGTATATGTCATATGGGTGATACAAGGAGTCTATCATGTGATGGATTACAATGTGTATATGTCATATGGGTGATACAAGGAGTCTATCATGTGATGGATTACAATGTGTATATGTCATATGGGTGATACAAAGGAGTCTATCATGTGATGGATTACAATGTGTATATGTCATATGGGTGATACAAGGAGTCTATCATGTGATGGATTACAATGTGTATATATGTCATATGGGTGATACAAGGAGTCTATCATGTGATGGATTACCATGTGTATATGTCATATGGGTGATACAAGGAGTCTATCATGTGATGGATTACAATGTGTATATGTCATATGGGTGATACAAGGAGTCTATCATGTGATGGATTACAATGTGTATATGTCATATGGGTGATACAAGGAGTCTATCATGTGATGGATTACAATGTGTATATGTCATATGGGTGATACAAGGAGTCTATCATGTGATGGATTACAATGTGTATATGTCATATGGGTGATACAAGGAGTCTATCATGTGATGGATTACAATGTGTATATGTCATATGGGTGATACAAGGAGTCTATCATGTGATGGATTACAATGTGTATATGTCATATGGGTGATACAAAGGAGTCTATCATGTGATGGATTACAATGTGTATATGTCATATGGGTGATACAAGGAGTCTATCATGTGATGGATTACAATGTGTATATGTCATATGGGTGATACAAGGAGTCTATCATGTGATGGATTACAATGTGCATATGTCGTATGGGTGATACAAGGAGTCTATCATGTGATGGGTTACAATGTGTATATGTCATATGGGTGATACAAGGAGTCTATCATGTGATGGATTACAATGTGTATATGTTGTATGGGTGATACAAGGAGTCTATCATGTGATGGGTTACAATGTGTATATGTCATATGGGTGATACAAGGAGTCTATCCAGATTTGGTTACGATGATAATATAAAGGTGTTGCTGAGACAACTGTATTCAGAAATGGGCTACGGAGTGTATATCAGGGTGAGTATTCAAGAAGTCTATCATGAAATTCGTTACAGTGTCTATATGGCTGTACCAGTTACAACGTGTATATCACGGTGTTGCTATGAGAACTGTAGCAAGAAAAGGTTGACCATGTCGATACCGCGGCTTTAAGAGTGATTTTAGTCCTAGCTAGGGTTACAATGGGAGGTGTAGTCTGGGAGTTTATCAAGAACTGGGATGCCACGAGAATATCATCCGCATCAGGAGTGAATAACAGTGGAATATCACTTGTATATCACAGGGCTGATAACATGATGCTCCTATTTTCCCCAGTTAGTGCTGACCAGTAGGGGTGTGTAGCACAGCCTTCACTGGTGCGTCCAGAATGAAAATCTCCCAGCCCGACATTATAGGAGATCACGACATGTCTGTACCGCATTCAGTCCAACTGACGACATACGGCATGCTCTGTCATCCTGGCATTGTTGGGAGTACTTCCTACGCTAATCAGACCCTCAGGTATAACCGGAAATCATTACGGCGGAAAGATACTTGCTTATTGCTCATAAAGTAGTTCCCCGTCGTCTCTGTGTAATCCACTGTGATCAGCCTCTTCGCGACAGTGCGCTGGTTCTGGCATGTCCAATAAAGGATGTTGAAAGATCAACGAAATAGTGCCTCGCGGAAGAACTCCTAATATCAAACCAGACCCAGGAAGCAAGGGCCGTTATTAAATCTAATAAATCTTTTTCACGTGTTTATTGTGTTTTCTTCATATTACAAAAGAATATTCATACTGGCAGCGTTTTATTGGGGAGAGATCAAAGACATGTTAAAAATGTGTCACTTATAGTTGTATGAACCATGTTTACTCGATGCTTCCATATATAGTTTTAAACTGGAAGTGCGGTTGCCAAACGCCGGAATTATTAAATCTAATAAATCGTTTTTACGTGTTTATTGCGTTTTCACCATATGGCAAAAAGAACGGAACAAAACAATATTCCTACTGGCACGAAACTATATCAGTTGGGGGGAGATCAAAGACATTCTGGAAATGGTTCACTTATTGCTCGGAGAACGATATTCGTAAGCAACGCGGCCATATATACGTTTGCTGTTTGACTCGTAACTTGGGGGCCTTTTTAGTTTAAATAAGGGCCATGTTAAATTTTAATTTTTAACTCACTCCCTAAGTGACGGAAATGTTACGACCCTACTTGAGAATCCCTACTTGATTCTATCCCAAATTCACAAGGACTATATTCCTTGGTTAAACCCAACTACATCACTATGAGGTGACAATAATGTTGTTATACATCCCCATGGACACACGTTGGTAAATATTCGCATCTTGTTGATATTGCTGAGTGAGTTCGACGTTAAACAACAAACAAGCAAACAATACTCCTATTGAGATGTCCGCAGATCTTTAGCAAGAGGTTTAAATCTCAGATTCGCCCCTTATATGATGATCTGTTAGCACCATATACGTCATGTGACATTTAACTGAACGACATTCAATATAATATAAATTATATTTCGAGCAGCATTAAACTCAGTTGATTCATTTCGAACAAAGCCAACTCTTTAATAGTATGCTTGGGCAACTTTCAACACTTCAGTTCGAGGTTTTTCACGGTTCTTTCGGATTGGTCGATGTGAAATTTCTGCTGCAAGCTTTATACACTGACAGGAGTTTGAATAAACAACACGTGTCTCCGATTTGCACATGAAGCTGTGTAAAGCACTCACGCATATAATAGCTATTATTCCACACACTTTCACTCTTGTGTCGAATCAGAACGTTATTTCCACCTGAATTAATTATGTGTATGCAAGTTTTCTCCAAACCAACAAGTTCATTTGGGTACAGGAATCAATGCCAACTTCAAACCGCGTGGGAACAGACAGGTGTTTGAGGAGAGATCCGGAGGTGTCGCTCAACAATCTATCAAGAGGACATTACGTCTTGACTTTCTCACTGTGCACACAAACTGATGACGTCATGGACGTGAATGAGTGCCAGTTTTGTCACCATCTCAGCATCATGATATAACTTTCTGCAGCTTCGTTACACTACGGCTGTAGGCGATCTGGCTTTCCATCATGTCACAGTTTAGTCAAGAAGGTACATCAATTAGAGCGGGGCTTTGTACCAATCTTGTCAGTCCGCTAAGAGGGTAACAGTGCTCGGGCTCACAGCTTTTTTGCCTTCATTGAATATTTACCAAGGTCAAGGTCTTTCACAATAAAATATGGTCGTGGTGTAAGTTACATTGATCTTTAAGTTACAGACAATTATAAAAAGGGTGAATTGTGGGTCGTGTGTATCTCGAAATAATTATTCATGGTCCCAACAATATATATCGAATTCCTGATCAAGTTATTATATTCTGCACCTTATGGCGTCTCATTCTGAAATCACCTCGTTGAAAACACATGCGATAAAGCAAGATAGTCTACTCATAAAAACGCTGAGTGTATGACTTGGAAACACAACGGCGTGGCAGAATCCGTCGTAGTCGTAGTCGTAGTCGTTTACCAACTTGATGAAAACCATGAACACGTTAATTGCTGACAATTAATCTTAACCAATCGGCAACCAATCTCATTATATGGAATCATTCAACCCCAAGGATTTTTACCGTTTAAAATTTTCAAATGTACAAAGGATTAATGCGTGTCTCCAAGCACTGACAGACTTGAAGCGATGTACTGTAGCATCTGGACACTCTGGCTTGTGTCTGGGCGGTTTCTGTTTTACAAATTCGAGGATACTACGATAAAGGTCTTTGAGGCCAGACCCAGGACTATCAAGTCGTAAAAGATCCATTTAAAAATTGAACAAACGGGTACCCTTATATAAACAAAACCACTAACATAACTGAAACCAAGTGATGTACTGTAGCCTTAACAAAACCCAATCTACAAGGTACAACAATTTTTGTAGAGACGAGTCACAGCACTACAGTTATCGATGGCTCAAATAACTTGGCGGTTTCTGAAATTCACGTATATTATCATCCAAATGGACCACGAGTGTTAAGTCGTATAAGATCCATCAACGAACTTAAATACACAAATCGGCAACCCTTTATGAACAAAAGACAAAACCGAACAAGATCAGGGCTTGCACAGTGAACAAAACCGAACAAGATCAGGGCTTGCACAATGAACAAAACCGAACAAGATCAAGGCTTGCACTACGAACAAAACCGAACAAGATCAAGGCTTGCACTACGAACAAAACCGAACAAGATCAAGGCTTGCACTACGAACAAAACCGAACAAGATCAAGGCTTGCACTACGAACAAAACCGAACAAGATCAAGGCTTGCACATCATTACGGTCAACAATGTCTCAAATAACTTGCATCCTGACAGTCAAACGTTGATGACAGTTTCAAATATCAAGATGTAGCCCAACGTATCGCAGACTTTCGCGATTCATAATTCCAGACAATGCAATACCCAGCCCAACCAACCAGGGTCCCGATCCATAAAGAGTTCGTAAAGTTACGACCAGTCGTAACTCTTAACTTTATTATTTGCTAACGAATGGCATAGTGCCACTAACGTTATGTGGATAGAGACTCAGGAGTATATCCAGAGATGGGATACCATGTGTATCTCTCAGTGGGTACCAAGTGTATATCATCGATATCACGAGTAAGTCCGTGAGTGGAATACCACGTGTATACCACAGGGACGGAACTATGATTCCAATCTTCGCTATGAAGTAATTGAGGTGTAGGTATGCCACACACCCTTCATTTGGCCCACCTCAAAATGGAGACTGAAATAACAGTGATTACCTCTCAGACGACATTATGGCAGATCACGACGTGTCTGTACCGCATTCAGTCTGACGACATACGGCATGCTCTGTCATCCTGGCATTGTTGGGGGTAATTCCTACGCTAAATAGACCACAGGTATAACAGGAAATCATTACGGCGGAAAGATATTTGCTTATTGCTCATAAAGTAGTTCCCCGTCTTCTCTGTGCAATCCACTGTGATCAGCCTCTTCGCGACACAGTCACACATTACAGTGCGCTAGTTCTGGCATGTCCAATAAAGGATGTTGAAAGATCAACGAAATAGTGCCTCGCGGAAGAACTCCTAATATTAGACCAGACCCAGGAAGCACGGGCCGTTATTAAATCTAATAAATCTTTTTCACGTGTTTATTGCGTTTTCTTCATATTACAAAAGAATATTCATACTGGCAGCGTTTTATTGGGGAGAGATCAAAGACATGTTAAACATGTGTCACTTATAGTTGTATGAACCATGTTTACTCGATGCTTCCATATATAGTTTTAAACTGGAAGTGCGGTTGCCAAAAGCTGCAATTCCACCTGAAACGTGACGACGCCTTTCAGCACATGTTAGAATATATCCTCTCCCCAAAAAGAAACGCATATAGGAATTTCAACTGCATTTTTATGTTTATTCTGAAACATCTTGTAGGCTTTATGAGTCAATGAAATATAGCGAAATTGCACACTGGGAATGCACCGTGAATGTATCCGTCTTTGGCAACAACTCGAGGAAAGTCAGTTTGAGTGTCACATGGAGACGTGTGATGGCGCTGAAGTCAATACCTCGTGTGACCACCGTGGGCATCCAGAACTGCACGCCATCGCCTAGGCATCGAACGAATAAGTCGCAGAATCTCGTGTTGCCCAATCGCAGCCCACTCTGACTCTGTCTGTAGTGCCTGTGCGAGTTGCTGAAGTGTCACAGATGTTAGATCGGGTTTAAGTCCGGTGATCTTGAGGGCCAGGAGAAACATTGATGTTGTGGTTCTGGAGGAAGTCTCTAGTGTGACGTGCTGTGTGGGGCCTGGCATTGTCCTGTTGAAACAACTCCCTCTGGCGATCAATGATTGGAAGAGGGGGGGTGGGCGTAGGATTTCGTCACAGTACCGTTGAGCTGTCAGGTTGCCCTGGATCATCACCAAATCAATTCTCCTACGGCAGATGATCGCTCACCACATCATAACACTGCCCCGGCCGAATCTGTCAACCTTGGGAACGCAAGCGTCGGCGAATTCCGAATTCCGAACACCCGAATTCTTCCATCACGTCGTTCCAATAGAAATCGTGATTCATCACTGAACCAGATTCTACGCCAATTCGGTAGGTTCCAGGCCTGAACGTTGGTGCACCATTGAACTCGATGTAGACGATGTTGTTGTCGAAGCACAGGGCCAAAATAAGGTCTTCTGGCACGTAAAGCCTCCTCAATCCGGGTATTTGTTGAGCGGTACTGGTCGCCGTAGCTGTTCGATGACTCAGGTGATGTACCCGGATGTAGCGATCCTGCGCCGTAGTGGTCGCTCGAGGTCGCCCACTACGAGGGGCATCTGCTACCGAATTCTGCCGGCGATATCTCTCCCAGAGCCGTGAAATGGTGCTTTGGTGAACATTCCTGCGTCGGGCAGCTGCACGTTGAGACTGGCCAGCTTCAAGCAAACCAATGGCGATATGACGGTTGGCTTCATGTAGACGTGGCATTTTGCGTCCGTCAACAATATTCAAAATACAGTGAATAATCGACAGACAGCGATCAACCTTTTATACCCATCATTGAGACTATCTGATCCCCAACTTTCACGTGCATTGCATGTGAATTGTGTATTCTGTGACACTACACGCCGAAATTGAAAATCATGCTGTTAAATACGGGTATTTTACGGATGGTGCGTTTTGTTGTAATGTTTCAAAACATAAACACCATAGGACTCATAAACAGAGCAAAACCTTTTTGTAAAATGAATCACGTTTTAATTGATTGCTACATGAAATTGCTATTTTCATGATGCGTTTCTTTTTTGGGAGAGTATATCAGCAGATTCATATAGCTGTGGCGTATCAGAATTAAATTTTCCTTATGCAAGTTCGAGTTCCAATCTCAAGAACAGCACATATTATATTTTCATACCATACCTGTCTGCGTGAAGATCTTAAAGTCACCTCCAGATAACGTCATGTCAAGATTTTAATCTAACAATCGCCGTTGCGGCTTCCATCTTATCTGAACAAGTGAGGGAAAACAATATCAACTGTCTGTCTCGAAAATTATTGAAATCCGCTACTTCCGAATGTAAATAGATATGGCCCCGCTATTTTATTGTGGTGAATTATACATTTTCTCTTTCGTTTCTGAGCACCATGGCACATAGACCCAAACAGTACTTCCATATTGCAGGAAAATCGAGTTAATTGTGGATTGTTTGCTGTACAAAGTGTAGTTTCAAAAATAGATTATAACGCAATGAAGCCGATCCCTTTCAGAACCTTACATGCTTCCCACGCATTCTTCATTTACATCCGGTGGTCAAAGTTCACCTAGGGTTCACTGGAGACGACCTCTAACAGTTGTCCTCAGATCGCTACGCAGAGAGGTACGGTGCCAGAGTGAACGATCTCATTTAAATGAGATTCTCAGCACCGGATTCGCAAACATAAAGTTATAAAAGCGTCGCCTAACCTGAACAAAACCTAACCAGGTTTACCATCAAAGAACTCCTGCGGGACAATATGGCGGGTTCCACATACAAGAGTCCCGTGTTCACCACACACAGAACATTAAGCGGAATCGCTATCTGATGTAATTCGGTCAGTATTTACCGAGCAGACCCAGACAGTAAGTAATTCTCCAGGTCTCTTGATCCCGGTCCGATGTTTGAATAGTAACGGTAGAAACCGATGACGTAATAGTGAAGTATATATTGACTCAGTGTAACTTTACTTCATGTTTCTCTGGAGTATCAAGCCTTGAGACTGTTTAGTCTGGTGAAGGACTAGACTTGTTGATAACTTGTGGAATCGCTACATTTTCTTAAAAGGTCGTTATCGAGTCATGCTCATGGGCTGGCAGATTGTATTCTGTACACGACAAGGAGACACGTTGATTCAAAGTAAAAGAAACGCGTAACGGGTCAATAGATTCAAGTCAAAACATTAATTACACAACAGTCTCGTTTCCTGCTGAGTGGGTTCCGTCCTATTGCGCATATTAGTACGATAACCAGTCCAGAATTTTGAGACCATTTCATTCAACTGGATACATAATAATAACATATTAATTATTATACTAGTTCCACCTACCCCGTCGGCGACATTGGCTACAGCCAGAAGCCGACGTTAAACTCATAATCGTCATCATTAGTAGCAGCCTATTTTCAAATCATCTGATCTGAAAATGTCTGCATTACTTGTTGGCGACTCGTTGCTGAAGTATGTTGGACGTTATACGCAGAAAGAAGGGATCCTGACAAGGTCTCTGTCCGGAGCCAAGGTGGCTGACATTCCCGATCTCTTGTGGGACATGGAGAACTTTAAGGTAGGAAACAGTTGAAGAATGCCGGATTTTGCACACAATGAGGATTATTTCACGCACGTAGTCGTAATATACCCATCATTGTGGGTATCGCATGCTAAAAAGCGTATCTTATGTTTTGATCGCCCAAATCGAGTCATTTCTGAAGTGAGTTTTAATTCAACATTGTTTCCAGTTCATCATCGTCCACGTTGGGATCAATGACCTGGCGTACATGTCTTGGACAACTTGACATTATGGTTGACATTATAAGGAAACAGAACCCACGGTATGTCATCTAGTTTTATGCACCCGTTTATAAACTGTCAAGCTCAATCTGACATTTGAATACATGTAACGTTTTTATGGATAACAAGGTCTTTTTAATCTGACTTTTACTTATACGAGCGGTTGCAAAGTAAGCTCAAAAGTCCAAGGCAGTGTCCGACTACAGATAATATTTTTAGATAAATTCGATTTTTCAGATTTCAGCGGGTGGGCAAATGATCTGGTGGATGCACATAATGTTTTGTATACAATGTTACACAGAGATGTGGTACTCCTTTCCGGTGTCACCCCAAGATACCGGAATAGGTGGCGACAAGGCCGTGGAAATCATGATGCACTCAACGAGAAGGATTACACCCTCAACTAGAAAGTGAAACACTGTTGTGGTGAGAATGGATTGACCTATGTCGGCCACCCTAACTTCATGTCTTCCGGGGGAGTAAGGCAAGAGTTCATTGCCTGCGATGGGCTTCACCTGAGACCAGCAGGACAGAAGTAGTTGGATTCAGATATTATCTGTGCTCTTTCGGTGGTATATTCTTCAGACAGAGATTATTGTTTGCATTCATTCAATACTTACTTTATTAATGTGCCATAAGGTCAAGTCTCCGGTTTGATGCAGAACCTTCATTTACCGTGTACTTGCTTTCAGTACAGATGTGTATTTAAATATCTGCTCTGTTTTCGGACACATGGTAACAGCCATAAGGCATCAATGATATTACTGTGTTGTGTTGTTTCGGCTGTCACCCGTTTGCTGTATTTTACAGGTTTGTTCTTCTACTGACATGAACATCTATAGGTAAATTCAATGTCAAACCTTATTTCACCTATTCTCTTACGTATATTTCTTTTTAATAAGCATAGCAATCTAAACATGAATTATTCAGGTTTAAGTTGTTTATGACGGCCCGGGCCAAGTCTTGCCGAACAGCGACTTAACACTTTTGATTGAGGCCATGTTGAGAATTGAGAGAGAAGAGGGCTTCAATTAAACGGACCAGTTCTCTTTACAAGTGATATTTAGGTAGATGTAATAGTTATTATTTTGCTCGGTAATAGTTATTATTTTGCTCGGTTTTAAAAGGGCGACAACGCGACAATGTCCCTTCTAGGATTCTATAAAGAACAATTCTTATTTTTCAGACATTAACTGTCCCTTCTTTATATATTCTCGAGGATCTGGGACATTATAGCTTGTACGTTCCTGAAGTGTTAGGTGCCTTATGGTTTTGAGTCTCAGATTTACCCCGAGTATAATGGTCTGTTGGCACCATAGACGTCATATGACAGACGTCAGTGACTGCAGCCATTTTGTAAATTTCGTATTTAACTGCATGACAATGAAACTAAACCACCATTTAGAACAGCGTTAAATCCAATCTGCGCATGTCAAGAACAGCTCCCTCTTCAACGGTGAGCTTGGTCAACTTTCAACACTTCAGTTCGAGGTTTTTTCACGGTTGTTACTGGCTGATCGATGTGAGATTCCTTCTGCACGACTCAGACTCAGAAAACAGTTTGAATAAGCAACACATGTTTCCCATTCTCATTGGAATCGTGTTCAACTCACCCACTCACGTATATAATAGTTATCATTCCACTTACATGCTTTTCACTCGTCTGTTGAATCAGAAAGTCAACAGTAGTCTTTTTTCCACCTGAATCAATTATGTGTATGCAAGTTTTCTCCAAACCAACAAGTTCATTTGGGTACTGGAATCGATGTCATGTTCAAACCGCTTGGGAACAGACAGGTGCTTGAGGAGAGATCCGGAGGTGTCGCTCAACATTCTTTCAAGGGAGCATTACGTTTTGACCTTCTCACTGTGCACACAAACTGATGACGTCATGGACGTAGATGAGTGACAGTTTTGTCACTAGCATTATGATATAACTTTCTGCAGCTTCGTTACACTACGGCTGCAGGCGATCTGGCTTTCCATACTATGTCACAGTTTAGTCAAGAAGGTGCAGCAATTAGAGCGGGGCTTCGTTCCCAGCCTGTCAGTCCGATAAAAGGTTAACAGAGCTCGGGCCCATAACTGCTTGCCTTCGTTGAATATTTACCATGACCAAGGGCAAGGTATTTCCAAAAGATCTGTGGCCCCTATGCAAAACCAGGCAGTGTTGTTGTTTTTTAATCCCCAAAAATCTATTCTGATGTGGCACTTCTTTCGTCTCAATTAGTAACCACATCGTTAAAGCCATTCGTCACCACTCGCCCCTTTCCGTAAACTCCAAGAAGATCGGTTCGGCTTGTCCCGGAATAACACGAGTGGGTCACGAATGCGTTAAAGCATTGAATTATCCATTGGAGTGAGTGTGCTGCTTTGGTTTATCGCCATTTTGCGGGAGTGGCCGAGTGTGTTCCAAATATTTCATGGCGTCAGATTCAGTACGAACAAGTTGTCGGTGCTGAGAAACCAAGAGTCATGATCATGCTGAATTTGGGTTCGAACCCAAGATCTGAGTCATAGCATTCCAGAGTGACGTCATATCTGTATTCAAAGTGTGTGAAATGACGAGCGAGAGTACTACTGGGAACAACTCAAATACTCACGGAAAAAATCAAATACTCAATAAAATCGACAAACCAATAAAGTCTATCCCCTAATAAGGTCAGTCTGTCCTATATGGAAACTGCACTGTACTTTACATGCGTTTTGGTACATAAAGTTCGATATTGATACTTAGATGTAGAGTGCACACGGGTCCACGTGAAGAGCCGTGTGTGTTCGCCAGCTGTGTTTGACCCACGACAGTGGCTGTAGAGGAGACAGGTTTTATCTGCCCCGGGGACCTGCTTAAAACAAACTGGATAGAAACCGAGACCTATCGGAGCATGATGGGTCCAGTGGAGGATTTTACCGATCGGGAACCAATCTCGTTACATGGATTAATTCAGCTCAGGGGAATATTGCTGTTTAAAGTTCTCAAGTGTACGAAGGATTAATGCTCTGGCAGCCTTGAGCCATGCACTGTTGTATCTTCATCAGTCTGGCTTGAGTCTTGCTATTTTATCGAGTAAAAATTCATGTAAAAATATCCAGGTTTAGGACTCACACACCCTTGAAGATCCAGGTTAGAATTGATCTTCAGCGACCCATGCTTGTCGTAAGAGGCGACTGACGGGATCGGGTGGTCAGGATCGTTGACTTGGTTGACACATGTCATCGTATCCCAATTGCGTAGATCAATGCTCATGATGTTGATCACAGACTTGTCTGGTGCAGACTCGATTATTTACAGAACACAGCCATAAATCTGGAGTATTGCTAAGTGCAGCAAACAAATGTCGTCAAAGAAACAAACAAACAAAACTGTAAGGAAATAACAGGTCCCAGGTGTATCACGTAGTTTAAATATCACCTACAATCTACAGGAAACAAAACAGGTAACTTTTAAAACAAACTCAACAACAGAACAAGACTAAATCGTTCAAATGCACAAAACGGAAGCCAAAAGAGCCTTAACAAAACAAACTGAACGTTATTTCAGTCATTGGCTCTAATAAAGGCGGATCGAAGAGGTACCGTTTCCACATCATTGCAGTCAACAATATCTCGTTTGTTTAGGTCTCATGACCCAAGACACTACCTACATAAGTTACACCGTACTACCAAGCTCACACAAATGTTGATGATAGTTTATTGTAATAGCATCACAAAGCAAGCATTGTCTCTCGCAATATATACATTGCAAATTCCCGGCAAAGTACAATTGGAAAACCTAGCGCCACACCACAGAGGCTGTCTTGTTTCACGGGACAAAGTCGACATCAGCAAAGCTGATTGTTGTAAACACAAACTCAGTTCAACTTCATATGCACCTCATCTAACAGTCCATACAAACTGACAGGGATAGCCCATTGGCGGAGCTCGGTATACTTATCAATTATTGACCATTCACCAGGGCAGTATGATGTTTTATGGACCCAGGAAACACATATTGACTGAGGCCAGCGGTGTTGGTCAATATCAGTTTATTGGGTCCATAAAACATGGCATTACCCGACAGGGGTCAATAACTGTGATATTACATTATACAGAAACACAAGCCTACTTCTAATTCCACAATACATTAATCAGACGCTACAGAAACTACGGAAGACAGGGCTGAGAATACATATGTGATTCCATTTGATTAATCATGCAGTGGAACTACTACTACAACTACTACGAGTACTACTACTACTACTACTACTACTACTACTACTACTACTACTACTACTACTACTACTACTACCATACAAGGAACGTAACTCCTCAGCTGCTGGGAACAAGCTTGTCCTGCACATCGAAAGGGGAGATAATTCCACAGTTTAAAAGCTATCAGAGATACAGGACAAAACGAAACCTTCATGTTCCTTTGATGGCCATCCTTGATTCTCCATGGTCTTATATCTTCATTCTATTACAATAAATAATGATGACCTATTCGTCAGCGTCTTTAATTTTAAGAAAAGTCTTCAGTATTCAGAAAATTGACGTTGCTTGCTTGTCGTAATGTTGTAGCCCTCTAGTCAAACTAACGGGATCGTGTGCTCCTTGAAAACTTCAGCGTCCGGGTAAGAATTGATCTTGCTTGTCGTAAGAGGTGACTAACGGGATCGGGTGGTCAGGATCGCTGACTTGGTTGACACATGTCATCGTATGCCAATTGCGTAGATCGATGCTCATGCTGTTGATCACTTGATTGTCTGGTCCATTATTTACAGGCGGCCACCATATACCCAGAATAGTGCTGAGAGTGACGTAAAACTAAACTCACTCACTTTGAAATCTTCGTAGATAAAGTTCAAAAGCTCGACTCACAGCTGACTATTGGAAATTTTAAATCTTGGCCATGGGTCGCGATCCCTAAGGGCTCTCAAAATTGGAAAGTGCTTCAACCTTCTGGTGAACACAAGAACTACATTGTACGTATAAAAATAAGCACTATAGTAACTTTGTTGTAACACGCCCATTTTCTGCTAAAAATATATGTTCATTACGGATAAACATGACTTCAGATATGGGGTCCTATCTTGTGACTGGCGTCATGACATAACTTCCTTCCAGCGTCACACACGTATAATGAACCTGTATGTAATCGTTTAAGCTTAGTTAAGCACAGATTAAACACGGCATACCAAAATGTTAAATGAACTAAACGATGAAAATAGGCATACAGAAATGTTTAACGTCTTCTTTCATGATATTTAAGAAAAAATCCTGAACATGTCAAACTCTCACCTCGTCACTTATAGAGGAAGTTAATATCCAGTCCTTTGTCACAGGTAACAATCAACACTTACAATCACTCCCATCACTGACCACGTCGTAATTATGGCATAGACATTGTGTGATAATGGTGCCAATGACATGGTATTCCATTCAACCTTCAACTGACATTGACCGACCTTGACCTTGTGACCAATAGTAACTCCTGGACAACCAATGAATATGTATAATCTGATTAGAAATACAAATCATCTCGACTAGCAAGGTGAACATATTCACTAGTGGAGAAGGTTCAGTCAGTGTTTCAGTTCACGACCTTCATATGTAATTCTGGCGTATCGTATCCGGTGTATTGAGACATGCATGTATTGATACCCGATGTATTGAGACATGCATGTATTGATAGCCGATGTATTGAGACATGCATGCACTGATACCCGATGTATTGAGACATGCATGTATTGATACCCGGTGTATTGAGACATGCATGTATTGATACCCGATGTATTGAGACATGCATGTATTGATACCCGATGTATTGAGACATGCATGTATTGATACCCGATGTATTGAGACATGCATGTATTGATACCTGATGTATTGAGATGACTGATGCATGTATTGATAGCCGATGTATTGAGACATGCATGTATTGATACCTGATGTATTGGACGTCCGATGTATTGAGACATGCATGTATTGATACCCGATGTATTGAGACATGCATGTATTGATACCCGATGTATTGAGACATGCATGTATTGATACCCGATGTATTGAGACATGCATGTATTGATACCCGATGTATTGAGACATGCATGTATTGATACCCGATGTATTGAGACATGCATGTATTGATACCCGATGATGTATTGTATTGATACCCGATGTATTGAGACATGCATGTATTGATACCCGATGTATTGAGACATGCATGTATTGATACCCGATGTATTGAGACATGCATGTATTGATGACCTGTGTCATTGCACCATTACTAATATAACCTAGGTCTGAATGCTGTTACATGAGATTGATGGAAACGACAAAGCACTTTCCACAGCCGTAGGACATCTCCGCTAAAGGCAGAGTCGAGTGTGCCATTCTGTACGATGGTACAATTCTATATCATACGTGCTGAACGACGCGGTCTGGAAACCATCGAGTCTGGACCAGACAACCCAGTGATTAACACCACGAGGTACGATGACACAACATGTGTTTATGAATCACTATGGAATAGTGATGATACCAGGTGTTCGCGGAAAGGTGAGCATATCTTGCCCCATCGGTGGCATATGAGCATATGTAAAGGCTAGTCAACTATTCACCTGAAACAATTCGAGAACATACGGTCCAAATCAAAATAGGGAATTGCATCGGACATCATCTTGTCACTGATGCATCAAATTTTGAAATGTCCTCCACATGTCTACTATAATACTTTTTGAAAGCTTTCCTGGGGTCTTGGATGTTGTAACTATGATCGAAAACCTTCTCACTGACTGACTGACTAAGGTTGGTTTTACGGCGGGGGACACCAGAAATGGGCTTCACTCATTGTACCCATGTGGGGATTCGAACCCGGGTCTTCGGCGTGACGAGCCAACGCTTTAACCACTAGACTACCCCACCGCCCCGAAATCCTGATGAACAAGAGTCGTATGAATCTCTTTGAAATATTGATAAAAGGAGCTCGATTTACCTCAAAAGAGAAATGTAAACACCAAAGACTGGAGCTGTAGAAATATTGTTGGACATAAAGGAAAGTTGACTAATGGAAAGTTGAAATTATCTCTTTTGTCAAAATCCGCGTGGAGAGTGTTTTGTCACTCTGAATATCTCTTTATGTCACGCTTTTAACACCACAATTGTCAATCGTCAACGTATTTCATTTCAGTAAAAATACTTGCATAATTGGCAACGTGTTTATGTACATGTGAAATATAATGTGGCACGTGTCAACCAAGTCAGCGAGCCTCACCACCCGATCCCGTTAGTCACCCCTTACGACAAGCGTGGGTTAGTGGGTCCCTATCCACAAAGAGTACGTAACGTTACGACATGTCGTAACTCACTAGTTTGTCATAGACCTACGAATGTCGTAGCTCTACGAACGCTTTGTGGATCGGCACCCAGAAGACCAATTCTCACCCGGATATTCACGGGTCTTGTATCGCATCGACTGCTGAAGGTCTATGTTAGAGTAAGGGAGTTACGAAGGCTATCTCTGTGAAGGTTGGGAGGGGTGAGTTCAGGCGTGGGAGAGGGGTAGAGTGGAATGCAGAGGGCAGAGGACTAGTCGCCGCTTAAGGGTGGAGGGTGTTGTTTAGGGGTGATTGAGGGATGGGGGTAAAATACCCACGATAGGTCGAATAAGCAAGAATAATTGGGAACTAGTTGAAGAAAGATGCACAACATGTTGCAGAATTGTTAAAACATAATTGCTGGATAATTGATCAATTTGTACTCACGTGACATTATATATACATTATATATAACTGTAAAATGGGCCATAAGGCCGTGTATTACCGAATAATGTGTCTGTCTGTCTCTTGGGTCGAATAAGCAAGAATAATCGGGATCTAGTTGAACAAAGGTGCACAACATGTCTGACGGTAGAGTTCCGCCTTTATGTTGAAAAGAACTTTAATGCCGGCAAACAAGACGACAGCCACGAAATCGTGTCTTTATTTAAATTGGAAATAAATCACATTTACGCTAAAATGTGTTTTCCCCAAAGTGTTTTATCAACACTGGCCTGTTCAAAATAATATGAATAATTTCAATTCATTGTCCGCTTTACATATTACCCCGTATTTAACCATTATGCAGTTATCTCCCTTAGACGCTGAATTGATAGCGATAAACAGCGACTTTCCACAGTTACGAAGTCTATCTCCGTGAAGGGTTGGGAGGAGTGAATGAGTACACTCGACATATCAGGAAAAGACTGGCACGTATCCACTGTTTCCCCACCAACATGCGACTGAATGTACCAACAAATGTCATGCATTTCAGGGTTTAATTAAAATTTTAAAAATAATTAATAACAAAGATAATCTTAAGACAAAGTAAGACTGTATTTGACTTCTTTTTTTTAAACTGTTACAAAATAGAATTGCAAGTCCTTTCGTTGTAATTACTCCATACCCTTTTCAGAAAGCCATTACGACAGGCCGCGTCAACATGGTATGTTTTGTATCATGTCAGCCGTGATCGTCGCATTTAGTTCTCACCTCCGCTGCCGTTTTGGATTTTTCTGTACTTCCCACCTCACACCCGCCCTGAATTGAAACAATCATAAAAAAAGCCTCAACTAAATTTTCCCCGACGCTGAGGAAATGTGTGCCCTGATGTGACAAAAACATGTACTCTTGCCCTGGCACTCTCCTAAAAAGGGTCAGCTTGATCGTTTTTCATCTAGTTGGACTGCTTCTGAAGCCGGACGACTCAATCGACGTCCTTATGTTTGAAAGACTATCACCAAGTGATCTAAGGTTTAACATTTCATAACAGAAGTTACACTTTTAAGAAAAAACGGGTTTGTTTAATAAATCCCTATCTATTTATTTCTTCCCCCTCGCTCTCTTGAGATTAGAAAGGATCTACACAGAAATCAGATCAATGGGGTTTTTTTTTTGTTTGGTTTTTATTTGGGGGTTATATTTTGTTTTGTGTTGTTTTGTCTGTTTTTGTTTGGGGTTGTTTTTGGGGGTTTTTTTTATTTTTGTTTTTATTGGGGGTGTTTTTTTTGTTTGTTGTTGTTGCTGTTTGTTGGGTTTGTTGTTGTTTGTTGTTTGTTTGGTTGTTGGGTTTTTGGGGGTGTTTTGGGGGTGGTGGTGTTTAAATTACCTGGGGGCAGGGGTTGTTGTTGTTTAACACTCCATCAGCAATATACCCGCTATATGGCGGCGACCAGAAAATCCAGTGACTGACTCATGATTCATGAGCATCGATCTACGCAATTGGGATACGGTGACATGCTTGAAGTCAGTCAGCGAGTGTGACCACCGATCCCGTTAGTCACCTCTGTCTACAGGCACGGGTTGCTGAAGACGGCCAATTCTAACCCGGATGTCCAGGGGCACCACATCAGTGTTGCTCGAAACACTTTTTCTACCAATGATAACTGAAACGACATATCACGAACAGAAACGAAAGACAAAAGTGTGGCATTGGTTTCCTTAACTGAAAGAGACACACATGAGAAAACAATTGGGCAATTTACCAAAGGAATACATTCGCCAGCGTATTATTGTCAAGCGAACCGGCGATGACATTTCCTAATATCGGGTTCAAAGAAAATATTCACGTCGTGTGGATGTGATGGTTTTCTGTTAATTGATTAAAACGTTTTAAAGGTCAAATCTCACCTTTTATCTTTGCACTTTATTCCTGTCAGTGAAGATGTCACGAGTTTTTCATCAGTACAAATTCAGTGCAAACAAGGATTCAGAGTTACCCGCCCTTGTACGCGAACATCAGAATGGAAAGCCTTAAGCCATTCATGCCACACAGGAAATAGATACATTTTATCAAAACATCACATTATGTAAAAGCATTGAAACCGAATATATGGATATGTCAGAAATGAATCTGTTTAAATAACCACTTAGAAAATATATACGTTAAACTTAGATTAACGGCGACCATATAACATTAATGAAACTATATTTTAAACGGCGGCTATCTGGCGTGAACATATGTTTTAAATTATTACTAAACCTTGATACCCATAATTGATTGTCAGATTATGGAATGGGCAGGGCTTATTGTCAGTGATTCCGTAGTTGTGGTATTTTATATGGTGATAATTCAGGGCATAGTCCGCGATGTCGTTATTGTGGATGTGTTTGTGCGTAAGAATTTGCTTCGGTATTTGTTTGATTTCATGGGTTAAATATGAATTGTTGTTCACACTTTTCGCATATTTGCGATCCGGTGTGCCAGAGGGCCAACAGCGCCAACAGGGCCAACAGAGCCAACAGGCTAAAATGTATATTTCGGATTTCCCGGGAGAGCTAATTTCCAAGGGAGTAGGGGAGTACCGCCATTTTGAAGATACGGTGCCGGGAAGCATAATCCATGTCGGGAGTAGATATATTTCTTTTCAAAACATTGTTATAGTAGAGTGTTTGTCTTCTTCGCTTTTTTAGAACTTTATTTAAGTGGCGTTTGTATTTCAGATGTATTTAATAATAAAAACATTAGAATAATAGTCACTAGGCATAATTCTTACTGTGCAACATGCATGGTGTAATGACAGCAAGGGGCGGTGGGGTACCCTAGTGGTCAAAGCGTTCTCTCGTCACGCCGAAGATCCGGGTTCGGTTCACCACATGGGTACAATGTGAAGCCCATTTCTGGTGTCTCCCGTCGTGATATTGCTGGAATGTTGTTAAAAGCTGCGCAAAAGTAAACTCACTCACTGTGCTGACAGCAGGGTGGTAAATCTCCATATAGCTGTGTCGAGGAAGACGTGGTGAGTTGAGTTTTAGGCACCATGAGTGTCAGTTTCAGCCGCTTCGGTCAACCTGATCCAGTACACATTGCATTGTTAACGGGATTGCCCGGGTTGCAATTGTACCAAGTGACTGCTTCAAATCGCGGACTGACGTTTGTTTGTGAAGAAATATTGCACTGGCATAAGTTAACATGAAATTAGATTCCATCTCTTGTTTGGATCCGTCAGATACGTCAGAGGGCCACGTGGCATGTTGTCTACATCGCGTCAAAGGACGTTTTGTAAGGATCCCAGCAGAAGAGCACGTGACATGTGTCGTCTGGATCCCATCAAATTGTCTCGTGACATCTGTCGTCTGTATCCCGTCACGTGACGTGTTGTCTGGATCCTGTCAACATGACATGTGTCATCTGGATCCCTTCAGAGGCGCACGAGATGTGCTTTCCGCCAAAAGGATACGCGGTATCTATCGTCTGGATGTTGTCAAGGGTCATGTGACATCTGTCGTTTGGATCCCGTCAGAGGTGCATGTGACGTTTTTCTGGATAACGTCAGAAGGGCAAGTGACATGTGGTGCATGGCTACCACCAAATAGTATTTACCTCCCATGACAATATTCATCCCTGTAACAAAACCAGAATGTTACTAAAGCAATAACCATAGGCCAATGGAAAGGGCCCTAAAATTATGCTACGATCCTGACAACTGTGGTGAAGTATTTTACCTTTTCGACGTCGGGTGATTAATCATATATTAACCTTTAATCTTCAAGTGATACAGGGGCTTGGAGAACACACACGAACGTGACTTACAGTATGAACGCGCTATTGGATATGACAGCTTGCGTGTGCTTATTGTTATAAATATATTGAAAGAAAAATATACTTTGACAACATACCACCTTTTCATCAGAGAAACGGATCAAGCGGGTATACAATGTCCAATAAGAGTTCTATATGCCGTGATCTACGGGTCATCAAGCACTTTATTGCGTGTTGTAATGTCCGACTAAACTGGACCGGGCGGTCAGACTTGATGACTTGTATGATTACATGCACACTTGATATTGCTCAAACAAGATGCGGCGACTCCGACAGAGAGTGGGTGAGTGAGTATAGTTTTACGCCGCTTTTAGCAATATTCCAGCAATATCGTGGCGGGGGACACCAGAAATGGACTTCACATATTGGCCCCAGACAGACAGAGAGTGAGTGAGTGAGTTTAACACCGCTTTGAATGGTGTTTCAGCTATGTCACGACGTGTCAGCGTAATGTGGGAGGAAATCCCGAAGTAATGAAGGTCTTCGACGTTTGCCCTTTGATGAAACCAGCGAAGACGGGTGATTACAAAACCGGAAACATAATTAATACGATTAGGGATTCGAAGCCCTAATCACATGTTTCCGGCGCTCCACTAGGCTCTTTACAGAAAATTGCGCGTACTAGACGACTGGGCAACCGTCCAGAGTTGATTCTTCACAAACAGACCGCAATCATATAACAGAAATATTGAGCTCGGCGTTAAACAATAGTGAAACATTCAAACAAAGGCAGCTTTTATGCGCACATTAAACTGATGATTCACGTTTAGCAAATATACCAAACATACACAATAGAAACAATCCAATTGCTCATCTGTACGAGTGCAAACACTAGACTTGGGAGTCAAAGCACGGTTTTCAATAACATTCCAACGCAAATGAAATAGAGCAGTGATTAATATCTCGTTTGAGTGGTTTCACTTATCAGGTCAAGGCTCAAAAGAAAAAATGAACCCCTACAAATGGACATTTCCGCTCCATATGAAATCGGCAAATTCCACCAACGCCGCATCATTGCGACGTTGCCAAGGAGAGAACTGCATCATAGAACAGGTTACCTGTAAAAAAAACTTCAAAGCCAAGCGGAGGTCCCCGTATTGATCCTTGCGACTTCTCTTCAACACCAATCAAAAGGATTTCGCCTCTAGCTCGGGAATCTTTCAGTTTCCAATTGTCGTCTGCTTTGCACATCTTTTAGGGTCAGACGTGAAAATGGCGGGAAAAGGCAGCCGATCAACACGTGACCTTTATCTAGCGCGAGCAGACGAAGATTGTTCTTTGAAGTGACGGCGCCAGGAAAATAGCTCTCTGGCCAGGAGATTGGAAACCGACTTGTTCTGGCCACGTAATGTCGGGCATAACTGGTTCTGTGCTTCAGTTTATGTCTTTAGTTC
Source organism: Haliotis rubra (assembly GCF_003918875.1). Taxonomy (NCBI): domain Eukaryota; kingdom Metazoa; phylum Mollusca; class Gastropoda; order Lepetellida; family Haliotidae; genus Haliotis; species Haliotis rubra. The sequence continues at coordinate 1,399,250 of NW_025766225.1, read as the reverse complement.
CAAGGATATGATTGGAGCGTGCTCACGATGAAAGCAAGAAGGAAAGCCAGTCGTTCGCGTCTCTTGAAATTCATAAAAAAGACATGTACAATCAGTGGACGCACCCCACCAGATATCATTGGGCGGATTAATCGTGGTGGGAGTCAATAATTTCGTTCCTTGTCATTCGGACTCAATACGGAGCCTATCGATGACAACAGATAGGTCATCTGACTTCATCTGACCTTGTCTGGGGTCATTGTTGTAAGTAACTATCCGTTCCTAGCTACAGCAATAGGAACGACCATGTACAATTCCCCGACTGCATCATCATTTGAACAATTATCTCTTCCCAAACATAGACTTCACCGAGCTTCATTTATCGCCACGCTGATCAGTGTTCTAGGTTTACAATAATCGACGCCCTCGTCATTTTCAAAGAGCTACATTCGTCGCCTGCACCCCTCGTCAACTTCTGGCTTTATATTTATTGCCGTCCACGTCAACGTCTCCGGTTACAATTATCCCCCTGCGTTTCGACTTCGTAGGGTTACTATTATCTTTCTGCAGGTCGACTCCATATGACAACCTTTGGACTTGAATCCCGCAGTGAGGCGGAAGAGAGATCATACAGCTCTTTCATTTGGTGGGGATGACAGCCTCCAGATACCCCCGATATTACATGCTCAAATAAGACACAAATACATACCTCTGGGTAAATAACAGGGAGAGTGGGGATTTAATTAGAACTGTTGGCCAGTCTTTGAGATGAATGTCCAGGTTATTAATGGCGGCCTTGCAGAATCCTCCACGTGGTCAGTGTAGAATGGTGGCAACTGCCCGGGGTTTGCCAGAGATTGTTCACGAATAAGTACGCTTTGAACTGTACTATCAACTTAACTTGCATTATCAACACACACATCGCTTGAAGATTGACCATTCGTCTGCGGCGACGCTGTGCAGAGTTGTGTCCCTTTGACGTACACACACACACACATACACACATACACACACACACACACCATGTGAAAAGCAGTCAGTAACAGAAGAATCCACGCGCAAGTAGACACACCCACACACCCTGACACACCCTCTCTCTCTCACACACACACACACACATGCACTCACACACATAAGTCCAATATACTAGACTCGTATTGGGGTAGAGCTCTCCCTCACATATTGATTCCAATATATACCTACTATCCTGTGGGCACCCTCTGCGTACATCCGCGAAGGAAAAATTATTGAAATCAATTCTAACTGACATCTTGTGTTCGTCATTCTGACGCGCAGCAGCAACACGGCAATCACCCCTTCGTCTTGACAAACATCACACCGACATTCTGAGGTGGGCGGACTTGTTTATTCTACAGTGATGAATAATAACAAATTATCGGTTTGACCAGTCACGGATCTGAATAGATAGAGGCAGAGACAAGCCACACACAGCTGGGGCCGGCGTGCGTGATGCAGGCCAATACCCTGAACCCATGGGGCTGACAAACCTAGCAACATGAAGCGGGATGTCTACAGTGGGACGCTTACTGGTAGGGCAACCCGTGAAGGTCCGGGTTAAAATATTGATCTTCAGTAACCCATCCTTGTCGTAAGAGGCGACTGACGGAATCGGGTGGTCAGGCTCGCTGACTTGGTTGACCCATTTGCGCAGATCGATGCCCGTGCTGTTGATCACTGGATTGTCTGGTCCAGATTAGAGTTTTTATAGAACGCCGCCATATAGCTGGAATATTGCGGCGTAAAACTAAACTCACTCACTCACTACTAGTGGGGCAGATAATGGGAAAATCGTTCACTCTGTGATACAAGCAGCATAATTTGCATACGTGTTCACTTTGGTACACTGACTGAAAAAATCAAAATTCCAAGATGGCCGCCATTTCTCAAGATGGCCGCCATGTATATTACACTATTTTTATTTCAGCTCCAAGAAACAGATTTTCTCCGTGATTTTCAACGTATTTGTGTGGCCGTTATGATTTTATACTTGTTTTGTAAATATTTTAGAAATATGTTTTAGGCCATTACAGCTCGTTCAGCTTGACCTGGCCAAGTGAATACTAATGCATTGCGTGACCGTGTCACAACTGGTTGGGTCTATTATTGTGAAGGGGGTGCATTGGTTGTCAACATGTCCGAACAGTCGAGACAAGGTCGCCGTTTGACACCTCAGTGTCGAGAAATCGTCAGCAATGTCCTAACCTTCTTTAAAAAAGAAGCTTCAGATGGTTTATTGTTTCCGATTCGAGCTTTTAGGTAGCGAGCAGCAACATTAATAACATTCTTTGCTCCCTTATTTAATGAAGTTAACTCGACCTGCCGTGTGTGCCATTTGACCTCCCGGGTCATGCATATGTAGAGTAGCTCAGGTCAAGCTGAACAAGCTGTAAGTGCCTGTACAAGCTCTAACACGTACACAGTATACAGAAAGTAACAATAGATTTACCCCAGCAATTATATAACTCTTAACTTCACCATAGCCACTGTCACTCTAATGACAAGCGCATTGCATTGTCTGCCTTGTCCCATATCCTTATTATGTAAGTCTCCTTGCCTACAGTTCAACTTTATTTCATCAAGCAGTTGTCAGATACTACTCTTACAAGTCAGAGGTCTTACACATGTAATGCTGAGCAAATAGTTTGGCTTTTTGTGAACCGAGTGGCTGTGGACCTCACTTCTATTTATGTATATACAGTACAACCAGAAATTATTGGAATTTAAAGAGATTGTATTTTTGTGTATTATTTTTAATCATTACTCACGTATTAAATGTGAATATTAGCAGAACATAACTCCAGATTCAAAGACAGGTGAACAGTTAGTATTTTGTCAAGTCACCATGGGCAGCAATGCAGGCTTCAATGCGGCGGGGCATGTACTGATCAAAGAAGTTAGAAAGTCGTGGTCCATGCTGTCCCAATATCGGACCACCTCTTCTTTCATTTCAGCAATATTTGTCAGATTTTTCTTATTGACACTTTCCTTCATAAGTCCCCAAACATTTTCTATTGGATTTAGGTCAGGGCCATAGCTTGGCCAATCTAATAATGACATAATTTGGGTCCGAAACCAGGCCTGTGAATGCTTTGAACGATGTTTTGGGTCGTTGTCCTGCTGGAAAATCCAAAACTTCCATAGAACGTGAGCAGATGGAAGTAAATGTCCCTCGAGAATATCTGTGTACCGCTCACTGTTCATATTCCCTTCAAACACACAGAGGGGCGTTGCCCCTAACAAATATGCGACACGCGTTAAATTTCGACTGTACTTTGGGCGCTGTCGCAAAGGTTGTCAGCGTTTGGTCGAATTTCAGTGTATTAGGAAACAGCCATACACAACTTTCATCTGAAAATCACATTGTCCCAGTTAAAATTTCTATGCTGTAAGCACCAGTTCAACTTTCGCTCCTTTTGTTCAGGTTTCATGATCGGTGATGGAATTCCTCGACTTTTCTGCCAACCCATTGCATGCAGCTCAGTTCTAATTGTCTCCCTTACAGACAGCCACAGTTCCTCTATCAATCATATCCAGCCTTAAGTTTTCTAAACTCCTTCGTTTGTTTTTTAGAAACAAGAATACCAAGCCGCCTCCTGTCACCGACAGTCAAAATTTTCTGGGCCTACCTGCGCCTCCCTGGTGCGACAAATTTGCGATATTTTTCAAAACGCGATTGTGGACAAAGGGATGCGTGTCGCGTGTCGCGCTGATTTGGTTTGTTATAATACTCTAAAATCAACTTCCCCTTGTCTTCATGAGAGGATCACTGAAAATGTCGTCTGCTAGCAAGTAAACAGGGGATAACTCTTCACAAACTAATGAAAACGGATTAACGGAGTTAGGATGAAACCAAGCACTTGATGGCTGGTCAAGGTTGTTTATACTACAAATAGCCTCAATAAGCTGGTCACTATATGAATATCCCGATTGACACTGCCAACTTAATAAGCTGCCAGTTCATTTCCACACACAGTGGTAAGTCAAGTGTACATATTGTATATATTGACTATATATCTTGACAATTTGTGGAGACAGTAATGTGTCGGCCTCCTAAGTATACATTGTAATCTGCACGAGTTAATCTTTTCAGCTTAACTGTATCTACTGTTCCCTTTTGTATATTATTCATGTATAATTCATAGATGTTATGTGATATGGCTGTTGTAATTAATTTATCAGATATTTTAATAGTATTTTTATATAATATTTACAGAGCTGGAAACTGATTAGTAAACTTTGTTTACACAATAAAGAGATTGCTGTCGGCTCACAACCCCAGTAGCTGTTCTGCGTTATTCTTCCAACCGGAACCTCGTCCGCTAATATAAGTTATCACATCGTGTCGAGGGAAATACGGGGTTTTATCGCATTTATCTAGCCGAATGTTTTTACTAAATCAAAAGTAAACAATACGCATCGAATCGACTTGTTTTTATTTATTTGAGATGCCATGTTGACACCAGCTGATCGATTGACCTCAATGCAGCGCACGTTACTAAAGGCTTGGCGATGCACGCTTTTCTCACTTCGCGTGGTCACCGAGGCGTGGCGGGATAATATGACTTTTGTACTCCCTGCTCGTACATGAGTCACGTGAACCAATCAAAACTCGGCATTCTTACATGAGGGTGGATAATACATTTTGGAGCCCCCAGTGAGGATCGACAGCATGGAAGAACACAGCCTGAACATTGAGGGAAGTAGAAGTTGATGTTCATTATCAGTCATCTTGTTAGTTGTAACTTCCAGATATCAGCTGTGACTATAAATGTGTTATACACGTGAAACATTGCAGTTTGACTCTGCATTACAGTGACTGATCTCTGAGAACTGACTTTCTTGATATCAAGGCAACGGTTATATTGAGATCTTCATTCTGACATTGTGTCGTGGTGGTGAAATATTTTCATGTGGAAAGTCACCCTTCTGTGTGGGATGACAAGAGACATTCATCAGTCGACTCCTTCGTTATTTAATTGATATGCTTTAACCATTAATTGTTGCACAAGTAGATCCACAAAATTCATTGATGCATATATTTACATACTATTTGCTATGTGTCTCTATGACTGGTCATACCTGTATTTGCACACGCTAGGTGCTATATAGCCACCATCCGGTTGTTGTGACATTTCTATTATAACACAATTACCTATTGTTGGTCATGATAAGAACACTTTCTAAATGGACTTGTGTATTCACGATAGCCAGATGCTGATTGGTATTCACCGACTGTGGCAATATTTGACTGAATAGAACAGGGTATCTGTACGTTTTCAGTGATTGAATTGCTCAGGAGTGTGTTGCACTGCATCTGTACTTGCACTTTACATTCCAACTTTAGCTGAAAGTGTACTTTCCTTACACTATTTATTGTATGATTAGCCTGATACATCTTGTAATTCTGCTGTAGTATATTACGTTTGTTTCTCAGCTACCTCTCTTGCCATAGGCTAAAAGTGTAACTCTCCTTATCTAACCATGTAATCAGGAGATTATATTTCTTCACCATTGTTTTCATGTTTATTCAGTATTGTATCTATTCACTGAAGTGCTGAGTGGATAACTGTGCAAGGTTTTGGTCACAACATTTACAATATCTAGAGCACTATTTATTTTTTTTCAACCAGGTGGCATGTCTCAGGAAGACATTGATCAACTGGTTAAAACCCTGAATGTACTTAAGTTGAGACCCAAGTCAGACACTCCTGAGGATTTCTTGGCTTGGATGCATGAATATAAGGGCATGGCTAGCACTGAGGTCAAGGTAGAATCAGATAGCACGGGGAAGCCAGAGGTTCAGTTTAAACCCAGTTCTGTGTTAAAAGTGGCAGATGTTCCACGTTTGCCCTCTTTTCTGGTGAGACTGGCAAGGATGTAAGCTATGACCTATGGCGGTATGAAGTTAGGTGCCTTTGTCAGGACAAGCTTCACTCAGATGATACTGCCAGGCAAGCTATCAGACGATCTCTCAAGGGTCCAGCGGCCAGGGCTTTACTTAGGTTAGGAGCTCATGTTGATATTATCACTATTTTGGCAAAGATGGATAGTATCTTTGGGGATGATAACACGGCTGAGACCCTCCTAGCTAAGTTATATTCCGCAAAGCAGCTCGATTCAGAGTCTGTTGCATCTTGGGCACTGCGTCTTGAAGATGTCCTTGGCCAGGCTGTGGATGCTGGAGAAGTACAAGCGGATAAAATGGACCAGATGCTGAGATCCATGTTGTGGACGGGACTATTACCAGGTCTGAAGGACATTTCTGGCCACAAGTATGACAGCAGCCACTCCGTCAGTGAACTCCTTGTATCTCTTCGAAGAGCAGAACAAGATGTTAAAAGTCGGATGGGATCATCACAAAAAGTTAAACCCACCCCTGTAATGGCTGCAGTGAAATCTGAACACAAGGACAAGGAGCTGGAAGAAATCAAGGGGATGATCAAGAAACTTACGGGTGAAGTGGCAGAACTCAAGAAAAAGAATGAATCATCTTCACAGGATCCATCTTATTTGCCAAGGTCAACTCCAGATAATATTTCCAGTGGAGGGTATACAGCTCCTCAGGGATTCCAGAGGATGCCTAGACAGCCTCGAGGATCTCCTTTCCAGGTTCCTACGCCTTCAGTTCAGGGAAACCGTTTTCAGAAGCCACCAATGGCACCAACACCCAGGATCAACCCAGGACGGACAACTGATGGCTATAGTCAGCCTGTTCCTATCTGCTATCGTTGTGGTCAAGTTGGACATCTGAGCTATCAGTGCAAGGTTCGAACAGATCACCGATGGACTTCTTTAAACTAAAGGAAATCCATGGTTTGGGACGTGCTATGGATCTTAGTACACAGAGTCCTGCTGATAAACACGTAGCTAACAGAGACCTGTCAAGCTTCGTAGGAAGTTCTTCAGAAGTGGAAGTGGCCATTCACAGTGTGAAAACCAGAGCTTTGTTGGATACTGGAGCCACCGTCTCAACTTTAAGCGAGTATTTCCACCGAGAACACTTATCTCACATTCCGATTATACCTATACAAAATATCCTGAATGTTGAATGTGCAGATTGTCAGTCCTTACCTCATTTAGGCTACATTGAAGTACCACTCTCCTTAACTGGCATGACCCCTACAGAGCAACATGGGCTATTTTTAGTTGTACCTGACAGCAACTACAACCAGTCTGTTCCTGTTCTGATTGGGACCAACATTTTGAATGCACTGTTAGTTAAGTGTAAAGACGTACATGGAGAAAGGTTCTTGCAGACTGCTAACCTATTTACTCCATGGTATTCAGCCTTCAGATGCCTTCTAATCAGGCAAAAAGAGTTGGTTAAACAAAAGAATAAGCTAGCCATTGTGAAATGTGCTAAGGCTAAGAGAATCATTGTTCAGCCAATGTGTTAATAAAGATATTGCTTATGCTATATAGCAAATATGATAACTTCCAAAATCCATGATGGCCGCCAGTTTTCTAGATTGGATGATGTAATACGCTAGAAAACATATTCATTTTGCTGAAGGAAATCCAAGATAGCCGCCATATTATATAATAAACAAATGTCAAATGAGGCCAAATACAACAATTTCAATTTTCAACAAGGTTTCCACTGTTTAATTTCATGTGTGTGTGTGCGCGCGCGCGTGTGCGTGCGTGCGTGCGTGTGTGCGTGTGTGTGTGCGGATGGGTAGCCTAGTGGTTAAAGCGTTGGCTCGTCACGCCGAAGACCCGGGTTCGAATCCCCACATGGGCACAATGTGTGAAGCCCATTTCTGGTGTCCCCCGCCGTGATGTTGTTGGAATATTGCTAAAAGCGGCGTAAAAACCAATCTCACTCAGTCAGTCAGTCAGTGTGTGTGTGTGTTGCTTCCTCCACTAGTCCCAATATATTGTTACGGTTAATAATGTGCCGTGACTAAAGGTTTAAGAGTCCCCTTTCAACCAGCAAAATAGAACATAGACAAGTCTAAAATATTCAATAATATATTGAACAAACAATGAGCAAGCTACAATGAATGACAATACAGATTTCTAGTACAATGCAATTGAGTCACAAATCTAAAATATTGGGTCACAAATATAAAATATTAACTCACCAGAGTCTTGACATTCACAGTGACAACAGATATACTGAGTGAAGGTTGTTTACAATGACAACATTTGATATGACGAGCACGGTCAGTCTTGAAATGTTGGTTAGCTTGACGATGGCAGACAGATGTGTGAAAATCCAGTCATGTGAAAAGCCCCATCCGCACCACTCAACAACCAGCCTTTATGTAGCTCTTACACAGTTCTCGAGAATTCCAGCAAAGGTAGGCACCTCATTATTCTCTCAGAACGATGCAGGACTTTCTCGAACACACGACATGATGAAAGCCGGAAGTTAAAACAAAAGATTGCCAAGGGCAGGTAATTCTGAAGCACTATCTCAAAAAGGTGTACCGCTAAAAATACTAATGCCCACACTCAACACTTTAAACATTATGACCCATAATAACTATCACTTAATGCATGTGATATTACAAATTACAAAAAAACACTCTCATAACAATATGTGTGTGCGTGCGTGCGGTGAAAGATATTCTTAGTCTTTACCGTTGTACCATTTTGGTTGAATTTGTCGGTGAACCAACTCCGATTTCCCATGATTCCTCCACCCACAGTAAACCCCGGTGTGAACGTCTTTCACCACTCCGGCACATGACATTGTCCTGGTGTCCAGACAGCGCCAGGAATCTGCTCCCAGAACCATAACGATCAGTTAGAGGATGCTGTTCCAGGAACCCTGGAGTATAGCCAGATGCTGAGGTGTTATTACATGGCTATTTACGAAACTGGGCCAGCTTCTGGAAAAACTCTTTTATATATTTTGATGGCACTACTTCTCCGAGATTAATGTATATAATTATCTATACATGGGGGTGGATATATAATGGAGTGGGTGTCTGGAGTAGGGTGGGTGTGATGTGTAGGAGGGAGGGGGATATTTAGCGGTAAACAATATATGTATTCATATTTTCGGGTGTTATTAACGTTTTCCTACTGTAGATGTCATTCAAAACCGACACTGAAGTATTATTTCAGTGGGCAGACTGGTTAAAGTGTCCACTCGTCACGCCGAAGACCCGGGTTCGATTCCCCACATGGGCACAATGATAGAAGCCCATTTCTGGTGTCCTTCGCCGTGATATTGCTAAAAGCGACGTAAAATCATACTCACTCAGTCACTTTCAGTATAATTTGACAAATATGCCATTTATGCTCTTAAAATATATAAATCGCTGTAATCCATGGATGTTAAGAAACGAAAATAGTGCATTACCATAAACCATGTATAATTGCTATGGCAGTAACGATGCATCGAACTATCGATGGATTGCAATTGTTGAGTCTCCGATAGCATTTAAGCGATGGTAGAAACGAAAAAACTATCGATGCATCGATAGTATGTGTGACTATAGTTTAGTGATTGACTTCCGTTGATAAATGCGCAGCGCCAAATACAGGAAGTACCAGATTCGTTCACTTTGATTTAGAGTTATCCGCCCCTGTAACCTCTTAAACAAACTTGATCTGGGTTTCATATAAGTTATCACATCGTGTCGAGGGTTTTATCAGTCCCGAGTAAGGCGAGGGGAATACAACCTTACGAGGGTCTGATAAAACCCCGTATTTCCCGAGACACGATGTGATAACGCATTTATCTAGCCGAATGTTTTCACTAAATCAAAAGAAAACAATACGCATGGAATCGACGTGTTTTTTATTTATGTGTGATGCCATGTCGACAACAGGCTTTTCTCACTTCGCGTGGTCACCGAGGAGTGGCGGGATAATATGACTCTTGTACTCCCTGCTCGCGGATCGTGACGGGTGTTCATGGTATTTTATCAGAGTCACGTGAACCAATCAAAACTCGACATTCTTATATGAGGCTAGGTAAAGTTTTCTTGTCAGTTCTTAAAAGACTACTTCAGCTTGATGAGACAATTAAAGGAGAGAAAAAACCATTACAATAGTATTGCAATAGTTGGTCGCCATAGACTATCGCTATCGTATAATTGTTACCCCTTCAATAGTCACCCCTAATAATTACGCTCGGAAAATCAAAGACCTGTATAACGCGATTATGTACCCATGAATGACTTTAATGAACAATCAAGTGTTTACATGGTTGAATTCTAATCATAAACTGAGGGGCAAAAGAAACGTCCCCGATCATTTTTGTATCATGAAATGATACAAACACGTGCAATTCAATGTTGAAATGTTTGATATAATTTTTGAACATATTATGCAGACTGTCATTACAGAACAATTGAAACAATTTGCTGTAAGTAGAGTTTTTTGTGACGTTTTTCACAGGAGGTTCAAATGTCCGGTTTTCGATCATTACAACACATGCACATCAGTACTGACAGAGTGTCTTTGAGTGTCCAACTCCTCAGTAGCGAGTGTGTCCACCTCTTGCAGCGATACATGCTGCCACACGACGTCGTGCAGAGTGCACAAGACGTCTGATCACGTGACCTGGGATGCGACGCCATTCTTCCTGTAGAGCTTGAGCCAAAGCGTTTCTTGTCTGTGGTGGATGTTGACGTTGCTTAACCTGACGGCCGAGATGATCCCATAGGTGCTCAATAGGTGATAAATCGGGGGGATCTTGCTGGCCAAGGAATGACGTTTACGTTGTTGTTGTTCAGGAAGTTCCGGGTAACAACAGCAGTGTGGGGAGTAGCGTTATCCTGCTGAAACAACACGCCTCGATTCTGCTGGAGGAAGGGTAACACGACAGGTCGTAAAACAACATCAATGTATCGACGGGCATTCAGGTTTCCCTCTATCACCAACAAGTCAGTCTTCCTCTCGCCACAAATTGCCCCCCCACACCATCACACTACCGCCGCCAAACGTCTCAACTTCCTGAACGCAACAACGTGCTGTGCGTTCGTTCCGACGTCTGTAGACTCGTACCCGACCATCAGTTTTGTTCAACTGGAAGCGGCTCTCGTCACTGAAGAGTACCCGGCGCCAGTTCCGCGGCTGCCACTGCCGAACTCTACGTGCCCAAGCCAATCGACGACGTCGATGTTCACGCGTTAACGTCACGCCCCGGAATGGTCTGTAGGCTCTGATACCGAATCGGCGGAGTCGTCTGGATATGGCCCTTCTACTGACTGGATGGGTAAGGCTGGTTGTTGCTGATGACGTCACAGTCAGGAATCTGTTGCGCAAGTGAAGCACCCGTAAATGGCGGTCTTCCTGAGGGGTGGTTACGGGTGGTCTCCCTGTCCTAGGCCTGTCTGCAGTCCGACCTGTTGTTCTGAAGCGTGTCATCAGTCTGGTGATGGTTTTCTTGCTGCAACCCATGATTCTTGCAACGTGACTGTGAGAAGCACCCAGCTGCAACATCCCAATAGCTCGTTCTCTCTGTTCTGCCGTGAGTCGAGGCATGTTCTTTGTGTCCAACGTATTGAAGTGATGAATTCGAACAGTCGAGCATAATTTTTATACTGTACTGTCATACGGGTATGTTTCCACAGAAGCATGCTAAAAACGTGAATAAAAGCAATTTTCATGCTTACAAAAAACTCCACGTGGATTTCCTTTCTGTGAGACGTGGGGATGCGTTCGGGAGATGTGTTCCTAACTAAATTTCCGTCATAACGAAAACAGAAGAACTGTTTTTTACAATTTTACTTTGGGGACGTTTCTTTTGCCCCTCAGTTTATGTTAATGGACTCAAGAACACAAATATCTCAATCATCCTCATTCTAACTTAAACTGACCTAAATATGAATCTGATAACTATTTCATTCTACCTGTTCCACTTTGTTTCCCTGTAATGGAGTAACGGATTTCGATTTTCGGCAAAGTGTCACCAGACACTAAACCTTAACTTAAATCTAAAACCAGGATACATGAATGTAAGAAACACGAATGATACCATATCGTCGCTATAACTGTATTTGGGCGGTGGGGTAGCCCAGTGGTTAAAGCGTTCGCTCGCCACGTCTAAGATACGGGTTCGATTCCCCACATGGGGGCAATGTGTGTTGCCCATTTCTGGTGTTCCCCTCAGTGATATTTCTGGAATATTGCTTAAAACGGCGTAAAACCACACTCACTCACTCGCTCGCTATAACTGCACAACAGACATGATGGGTGGGTGTGGAATGGGTTTATAGTGTATGAAAAAATACAAATAAAACCAATTTCTTCTTTCGCATTTTAAAGTGCCATCAAACTGTTCAAATGAAGATATGAAACATCTCCCGCATATTTATCAATCTGAATGATTTCTGAAAAGCCCTCTTTCGCCGGCAACACATCGATGTTTTCATCCAGTTTTACATTTATTGATTTTCACCCTTCAGTTCACACTTTTGGAACAGTTCTAGCATTTGGCGGAGATATTTCAAATCCGCTGCTGAGAGGACAAGCAATTGTACATCGATTGCAAGCTATTGATTATCTATGGTCTCGAGAGAAACAACAAATCGCCCACCAACTTACTTTCTCCTTAAAGAACAGTAATGCTAATTGCGTTTAAGCGTCAGGGAACATATCCTGAATTGAAAGTAAATGTTGATATACAACTGCCACCTGCCTGTATTAAATAAGGTGGGTTAATTCTCATCGTGATCTTCAAGGGACGTAATTCAGACAGCTCTTTCTAAATACAACTGTGTGTTGGCTGGCTCTTGTAGACAGATTACATTCTGGCGTGCTAAAAGTGGCCCAGCTCAGTGCCAGGGGAATCGGTTAACGTCAGATTAACAAACACATTTGACAACTAATCGTTGCCAGATCACAAACAAGACGTACAGATTCCTCCATAACTTAGGCCTGTTACTGTTTTTACCTTCTTTTCTTTTCAAAAACAATACCACGTTTTTAATTGAAAGCATTACAAAACATATTAACAGTGATTATTTATTTGAAACAATGCCATGAATTAGGAAAGACTTGATTCTGGTCTGTGAATCGGAGGTTACAAATCACAATAATTACTTCTGACTGAAACAGATCATTTGACAACCTAATCATAGCTGAAACTATGTATGTTCTCTATCATAGTAGAGAGGCACTTTGAAGCTATTGCGTGTACAGTTATGAGTTCAAGATTTGAGGACACTACTATATACATGGGCAGTGGAGCAAGTTGAGGGCAGATCTAGTTCCACCTTCGCTTGTAACACAGAAGACCCGGCTACGAATCCACACATACAAAACACTAGGTGAATAAAGACGTTACGGTGACCCTGCCATGATAGTGCTGTTCTTTCAGCTTGGTAAGGGTGTAAGAATCTACACTGTAACATGGCTCTAGGCAATAAGCAAGAAATTGTTATCCATAACGTCGTGTGCTGTATTAGTGCCTGCTTCTATAAACAAACCTTTTGTATACTTTAATCGTAGTACTTCACCGTAATGAACATATGTGATTCTCTACAGATGGGGGCGGTATGGTGTGTGTATACACGGTGGAGTTGGTGACTGGAGTGTGGTGGGAGAAATGTGTAAGAGGGCACGGAAAACGTATGAGGTTTCAAATTTACAAGTGTTATTTGGTTTAAAATACATGAAAATATCATTTAAAACCGATTTCTTCTTTTCGCAAAGTGTCATCAAACTGTTCAAATGAATATCTAAAACATCTCCCGCATATTTATCAATCTGAATGGTTTCTGAAAAGCCCTCTTTCGCCGGCAACATATCGATGTATTTTTTCTGTTATTTGGTTTAAAATACATGTAAATATAATTTAAAAGCGATTTCTTCTTTTCGCAAAGTGTCATCAAACTGTTCAAATGAATATCTAAAACATCTCCCGCATATTTATCAATCTGAATGGTTTCTGAAAAGCCCTCTTACGCCGGCAACATATCGATGTATTTTTTCTGTTTTACATTTATTGATTTTCACCCTTCAGTTCACACTTTACATTTGGAACAGTTCTAGTATTTGGCGGAGATATTTCAAATCCGCTGCTGAGAGGACAAGCAATTGTACATCGATTGCAAGCTATTGATTATCTATGGTCTCGAGAGAAACAACAAATCGCCCATCAACTAAATTTCTCCTTAAAGAACAGTAATGATAATTGCGTGTAAGCGTCAGGGAACATATCCTGAATTGAAAGTAAATGTTGATATACAACTGCCACCTGCCTGTATTAAATAAGGTGGGTTAATTCTCATAGTGATCTTCAAGGGACGTAATTAAACAGCACATGTTTACGTGTACAGATATGTATTAAAGATTTACGAGCAGAACTATGTACGTGGGCAGTGGGTTAAGTAGAGGGCGGATGTAGTTCAGCCTTTGTTTATCACACAGGAGACCAGGGTTCGAATCCCCAAGAAACCACTGGGCGAAGACGCGTCAGCTGACCCTGTACTGGGAACTGATTAACTTTCAGCTTGATAACGGTGTAAGAATCTACTCTGAAATGACGCTCTAGGCAATAAACAAGAAGTTGTTATCCATAAAATCTTTCTGCAATAAAACGACCCGTGAAGATCCGGGTTAGAATTGGTCTTCAACAACTCATGTCTGTGGTAAGAGGCGACTGACGGGATCGGGTGGCCAGACTCACTTACTTATTATGGAGATCGATGCTGATGATGTTGATCACTGGATTGTCTGGTGCAGACTTAATCATTTCAGACCGTCGTCATACAGCTGGAATATTGCTAGGTGCGGCGTTGAACACCAAAACAAGCATCTATAAACAAACCATTTATATACTTAGATTGTAGTACCTCTCCGTGATGAACATATGTGATTCTCTACAGATGGGGGCGGTATGGTGTGTGTATACACGGTGGAGCTGGCGTCCGGAATGCTGTGGGAGAAATGTGTAAGACTGAAGAGGAGACAAGAGATAAACAGTCCAATATGTGTTTTCAAATATACAAATGTTATTTGGTTTATAATACATGTAAATGTCATTTAAAACAGCTTACTTTCACAAGACGTACAGATTTCTCTATAACTTAGGCCTGTGTTATTATTTGTACCAGTATAAACATTAATTGTTTTATTGACATTCTAGAAGTTGGTGAGTCAATAATGAAGCATACAGGTTTATGGATAACAACATCCTGTTATTTATTATTATAACACATTAAGTCTTCATTTATTTGACAAACCATCAATTTGGAAATAGTCGATTCGAGTTGTCACAGGTTACAAAACACAATGATGACCTCTTATTTAATCAGTTGACTTGAGCGGATGTACCATTTAAAAGGAAATAAAAGTTCTCAGTCGTTGTCAATAGTTATTTAGAAATAAGAACATTACAGTCCTAGGTTACGAAATGCAAATGTGCGGTTACGGTATCCATGGATGGAGAAGGGGTGCTAGTGTTCAAACCACTTACATACTTAAGTTGTAGTACCTCTCCGTGATCATCATATGTAATTATCTATATATAGGGGGCGGTATGGTGTGTATATATGTTACAGTCAGATTGTGAAATCAGTCATTTCGTGAAATGACTAAAAATTTCAGTCCTTTCGTTAAATAACTAAGAGGGTCAGCCATTCACCTATCCCCACTGCTCGTTCTCTTTCTTCCCGGGTTAACCTTGGTATTCTCTGTGTGTGACTTTATGTGCAGTGATATAGCAGTGTTCTACTGGCCATTTATACTGATTTTTCGCACGATCTTTCCCATGTATCACAGGACCAAAAGCCGGATAGTAAACCATTGAAATAAACGTAAATACAGTAGGAAATACATGCCATGACCGGATTTACGTATATTTTCAGATATTTCCTAACTTCGGGCATATATTTCATATGAATCTATACCTTTCAAACATATGCTCATCGTACATTTTCGTATGCACAAGCACCTCGTTCATGTATGCCCTGACCGGATTGTCAGGGATTTCCAAACATGAATTGCAAAACACATACCCCGGTAAATACATGATCACACAGTATTTCCAATGCATTCCTTTGAATTTCAATGGGTGCTGAAATTTCCGATCTCGTTCTGAGTTTACTCGGGTTGGAAACATGTGAATTTTCTTAGGTGGGGAAACACATGTAAATTGTCAAATTTGCAAATATTTACACACCTTAGATATTTATGTATCATACCGGATTTCATGGGTATGTATATGAACGGTTCATACACCTTCATGTTACCTGTGCTCAAGCAAGATGATCATATGTTTCCATCATGTGAATTACTTGGTTCATGTAATTTCATTTTCACACATTTTAGTACGTTTGAAATCAACGTTCACATGACCTAAATATTCTTATCACCAAAAGAGCCTGACAAAGAAAGCAGTATTATGCAAGCTAACACGCCTTATTAAGTTGCACTCGCTCTTGCTACCAGTATCAGTTACGCCTTGTCTGTGGTGTTGGCAAATCTTGTGAGGTGCATGTTTCGAGGGATTAAAAGGTTCAGTGGTGAACAAAGGGCGATGCTTTGCCCCTTTGTCCTCGCAAGTGTCCCTAGCTGTCCCAATAGAATAGCACTTTGTCTCTTTTGGATCCCACGTACCAACTCGTAATTTCTTAAGTCTGTTCAGCTCGCGCATCACTACTGTAACGTTCTTTTGACAGTACATAATAGGAATATTATTGCACTGCATGTGACCTTCCCTAATTCCTTAATAGTCTCACAGTGCCTGAACAATGTTATTTCTCCATTCGCTCAGCCTTTGCTGTAATAACGCCATACATAAACTTTAAAGTTGTCCACATTTGTTTCACTAACGCAAAAGTATGCGATAACAAACAATGCCATATCAAATTATATATTCTGTGAGACATGAAATGAAAAATTGTTTTTATCGTGTAGCGATTATGACCGGATAGCACAGGCGGGTGCGTTCTCTGAGTATATCATAGGCATGTTGGATCTCCGTGCCTTTTGTGAAATTCGTCTATATTGTCCTGTTTAAATTGACGATGCATAACTCAGATTGCGAGTAAATATCACGTGAGTAATTGTGATGTCGCATTGCTGTATATTTCCCTGTCGGAGAAGTCATTCTCACAAGATATATATTCCCTTGTTTGGAGAAGGTCTATGGCTATTACGCCCCAGTGTTGCTAAACATCTTGTAGGCCTTTAGTCTGACACAGACGCAGATCTCGCATGTTCAAGTTCAGATCTGACAGGGGCTGAAAATCATTCCGACATGAATACAATATCTCAGTGTTTTCCTAAGTAAGTGGAGTGCTTTCTACAACATTGGAAATAACTGTATCGTTGTCCTTCTGATATTCCCCCGAACGGAAGCTCTACCAATTTAGGGTACAATGTGTAAGTTACAGAATTGTAGGGAATAGTCTTAAGACTTTTCTACTTTGACCAGGATTCTTCGAACTTGTAACAGTCGTTTGAGAAGATCAAAAGAGAAAAGGGTAGTGCGCGATGTATCTGACGGACGTATATGGAGAACGTTCAAAGAACTTTATAAATACAATAATAGAAATACCGGTTATGTTTAAAACGTACCTTCAATCTTATAGCCAGAGGGATTATTGTGAAAGATCGCAGTATGTATCATCATAAACGGACCAAGATAAAAGTACATGTCATTCAATCCCCCCATTATATCCCTTTTATAGACACGGGACATCGTTGTTACAGGTAGGGCAAACACTTTCTTCTAAAGGTATCTGCCGGTTTCACGCTACATACATGTGTTCAGATTATCGAGAAAACTAGCGACGCAAGTTCTCCTCCATCACACCAGAGACCATATAATCTATCATATGGCCTTTGATCACACATATAATTGTATAGATACCCAGTGTTTATTGATAGCGATGAAGCAACTTATCAAAATTTACGGCCGACAGTATCATCTGCATTTCTTTCTTACATAAGGTGAAATATCACAGGGTTGTCATGGTAACGATAATTTGGCATACTATTTATTGTGTTATTCTTTAATCTGCGATTAGAATTTAAATCAGTTTTGACGTGAGCATGTTAAGAAAAGAGAAGCTGTAAAACGAAATGTATTGTGATCGAACCTATAGGCCTTTGTAAAAGCGAGTTTCAAGCCACCTACATAAAACCTGTTTTCATGATAAATATCTGCTAATCCGTGGCACGATTCGGACCTTATCATGGGCATGTGTTTGTGAATCATAATCAAATAGTGATGTTACAAGGCGTCCATGCCGCATCAACAACACATGCAAACAGGGGCATAGCTACCATTATAAAAAACAGCTCGAGCTTACACATGATCTTTGCTAAAAAATACTTTTTCTTCTAATTCTTGCCAAAAATACCTACAAACACGTTCCATTTAAAAAGTGGAAATGCCTCTATGAATCATATGGACTACAGTATTCTTTGATTAAAGCCTTACCATGTACAGTAAACAGGTTATTCTTCATATCAGAACTTTCAGTGATGATTGTTTTTCCATCGACATGTATGAGGATGTTTTGTTACAGTCATGATTATATGTGAATCATCACTGAAATGCAGTTGTTTATTTTTCATTTGTTTATCATTTATTTTAGAAAAAAACATCAAATACTCGATGTATGGCATTGTATCAATGCAGCAGACATGTGTAAACTATGTCCAAACATATTTGTATATGAGGAAATCACATTTCAATTTCCATGGTGGTAAGACTTCCGTCCGTATCCCCCCTAAATTTTAACGATGAGGAAAACTTTCTTTGCGTGGCATTTTTAGAAGTAGAATATGTCTTTCAGTATGTTCAGATACAATTAACAAAACACGTTAAAACTCATCCTTATCAGATGAGGAATATATATTCAGGTGATATGATTTGACTAGAATGTAATTTAAGGGGGGATACAGGCGAAAGTCTTTCCACAATATTTTGAAGCTATTGAAATCATCAAACGTCAAACGATAACTCTTCAGGTCTCATAAAAGAAACTTGGGCAAGCCCTCAATACCACCTAAATATAAGGCTTTGCAGCCCATAGGGCTTACACGAATAAATTGGCTTGCTACGCGCCTGGCAAACGCACGAGAATTGCAATACGGGCCTCTAACCACTGATTCTCCGTGACCTGGAGACACATGTGACTGAGCGTATGTTGGGACGTCGTCTGTCATACAGACCCTGAAGCAAATATATCCAAGCCCACGCAAGTCTACAAAATGTGGCAAGTCTAGATTTCCACAGCTCCAGGAGAAAGTCTCAGGGCTCCTTTTCATTATATTATATATTTTTTTTACTATGAACTTTTTTCTGTAAAATATGTTCATATCAGAGACTAGTTGTTAATCTAGTTCTGACGGGTAGAAGACAAAAGACAATATGGATACTAGTGCTGTTACATTTTTAAATTATATATAAACATTCGTCCTTGTCTCGGGATAAATGTATATTTTCCACCAAATGTACATTCGGAGGATATCGAAATCTAGGTTAAGCTATTTGAATCATATTTACAATTAAAAGACCCAAACAATGGTTTGTTGTCCAAATTTTTGGTTTTCCATATCTTGTCCCAGTCTGTATCACAGTCACAGAACGATATTTTTTCCTCTTCCGTCTCTAGGAAAACTCACTGCAGGGTTCGGGTTATAGAGTGCCATACCAAACACCCACAGCTGGTGGGACCAACATCTCCAGTAACATTTACATCTGCCAACGCTTAATTCGCAAGTGGTGAGGCAATAAGCTAATGAGGCTAAGAGTCCTGTGCCATTTTGTGAAATATCTATGATGCCTTATATGAAGTCTATCATCTAAGCAATTCTAGCTATGTATGGCGTTATGTCACTGCTTGAAGAAAGGCTCCTTTAGAATTTTATTTGGTAAATATTAGTATTTCCATCATATTGGAAAATACATAGACTAACGCTTAGTGTCTGAATATATACTATTTTTATAGTAACAAACGAACCCATTTAAAATGAAAAGGAGCCCCAGGGAGACACGAGATTCAGTCCAACCCGCCATGGCAGTTAGATAAGTTTACTTTGTAACCCGACCCCCAAAGTGAGTTAGGTTTCTTGCAGATGTTAACAGACCCTGGACCTGAGGAGATCTAGACTTGCTTCATTTAAGGCTTTAGCATTGCAGAGAGGGCTTGACAGTAGGGAAAATAATGTGGTTCAGGGGCTGTGAAACAGACTAGAAAATGCATGGCAACCCACACTTCGTTGTGACTATGATTAAGGCATCATTTTAAAACACAAGGCTTATTTCCTTTGCGTTAACTGACAGGCTTTCGGTGTCAAATTATTTGGAACTCCGGCCAAAGGTGATGTTATGCTGTCTGGAAATATGGCCTTTTTGTAATGCTTTGGTTGCACATAATTATAAGTGATTGTTGTACATATGATGTTTTTGAAGGATAATCTCAGCTGACTAATACTTTGCACGTGTTTCCCCCCACTCTTTCCATACCCGTAAATATTAATTTTCCATATATATGTCTGTAAGAAAATACTGTAAAGTAATGGGATGGCTGAATTTGGCCACCTGAGGTAGTGACCACAGCACTCTGGTTATACTGCATTGAGAGAGGACAGAGCTTGGCAAGATACCAATAAATATGTTTGTCATTGAAACCTTTATCTGATGTTTGTGGAATGTGATTTTATAATTGAAGATGCTTCCTGCACCTGTAGCCCCAATATAGATGTTGTTAGTCTGTGAATCTTCCAAATTACGTTGTCTCTTTTTTTCAATTGAAATTAAGATCTTTGCCTTTTATCAAAATAATATATTTTCAGTCTTAATGTGCCTATGTCGGGAATCAAACACCGGTTTTTGACCTGACAGGCAAACGCTTTAACCACGAGCGTACCCCATCATTCCTTGATACTGTTAAAGAATATACATTGGTACATTTATTATACATTCAAGATTGAACCCAGTTTTGTCACCATAAATCCTTCAGTTTTTATGTTAGTACTTGATCTGCACACTGATAATTTAAAGAGGAAAATAAATAATGATTGTTTGCGATCTTTATCCAATTTAGTTTTCCATTTATCTAGTAATTTTCAGTTTCTATTTCCTGGAAATTCTGTACGAAAGTACTTTTAACAGTTTCACCCAATAACAGTAAAGCATACAGATAATACGTTTCGGTACTTTGAGAGATTAATAAGTACACATTATATTCCATGATATTGAGATACCAAAATGATTAACATAATTATATAATGTATAACAAATTAGAAAGCAAAAAGCAAAAGCCAAAAAAACCCGCATGAGCGACATAATTGCTGTCAGGTATTAAGCTTTCAATAATTATCGAAACTGCTTAGTTATGAGCTAATTGCAATCACTACAATTTTCTATAGTCTACCTAAGAGATGGAAACAAAATAGGTCTATTATGAAAATTATAAGCTAATTGCAATCACTACAATTTTCTATAGTCTACCCAAGAGATGGAAACAAAATAGGTCTACAGTATATTCCGTCGGGTAACTGAAATTTGAGAAAACGATATGGGATAATACCTGTATTCCAAATCAAAAAGAGGTCATACCAAGTATGTGCATGTTCACACATTTACAACAGTAATTTACACCGGGAATCATTAATACATTGTAATCATCTTGTATGAAAGTATAGATAATGAAATTTGTTCAGTTATGATCAGTCGGATAACTCATACAAGTGAGCACTAAAATTAGGGACCTACTGGTTTATGTCTGTGTGAACACATCTGTCTGTGTTTTATTGTAATTAGCAGTGTCTAACCCATGCCACACCCTCTCCCTCGCGCGCACACACACACTTCCTAACATACATATCGCTCTGGCCTATAGACCTGATATTTGAACCTTTTAAAGAGACATCATGTGTATGTCAAGTGGTGCTCAGTCATGGGTAACTTCACCATGTGTTTCTAATTATCTCAGGTTAATTAGTGGTGACAGTTATATTACAGAACCATTGAAGTACATGTTAAAGTAGGTATGCAACACTCTATTTACTCATTACCAACCACCATGTACTAAATATATGACAAACCTAACCCTGGTCATACGAGATTTCAAGGGTATTGAAATGCATGTCCTACAATCACAGCATTTACATATGTTACATATGTTAGGAAACACATGAAAACAATGGCCAGATTTACACACCTGTGAAATATATGTAAATGCAGAGTTGAATGTTCGTTTATTTTAACACCCCTTTAAACGTGTGTAAATCTGACGGCCAGATGATACGTAGATTTCAAACGTTGTTCATATGGCCGCCGGATGAAACGAGTATTTCCTGACGTTAGTAAATTTGGGTAATACAGTAATTTTGTGTGGTGCACGTTTTTTTTATTTACAATGCATGTATATATAATTTAAAACCGATTTCTTCTTTTCGCAAAGTGCCATCAAACTGTTCAAATGAATATCTAAAACATCTCCCGCATATTTATCAATCTGAATGGTTTCTGAAAAGCCCTCTTTTGTCGGCAACACATCGATGATTATTTTCTGTTTTACATTTATTGATTTTCACCCTTCAGTTCACACTTTACATTTGGAACAGTTCTAGCATTTGGCGGAGATATTTCAAATCCGCTGTTGAGAGAACAAGCAGTTGTACATCGATTGCAAGCTATTGATTATCTATGGTCTCGAGAGAAAACAACAAATCGCCCATCAACTTGATTTCTCCTTAAAGAACAATAATGATAATTGCGTTTAAGCGTCAGGGAACATATTTTGAATTGAAAGTAAATGTTGATATACAACTGCCACCTGCCTGTATTAAATAAGGTGGGTTAATTCTCATCGTGATCTTCAAGGGACGTAATTCAGACAGCCCTTTCTAAATACAACTGTGTGTTGGCTGGCTCTTGTAGACAGATTACATTCTGGCGTGCTAAAAGTGGCCCAGCTCAGTGCCAGGGGAATCGGTTAACGTCAGATTAACAAACACATTTGACAACTAATCGTTGCCAGATCACAAACAAGACGTACAGATTCCTCCATAACTTAGGCCTGTTACTATTTTCACCAAGATAAACATTAATTATTATTTCAGCATTCTAGATGTTAAATGCTTGATTTTTAGATGTTATTTGATGAACATAAAGAATTTACTGGATTTCATCTTCTTTTATTCTTTGATACAACGTTTCGGGGTAAAACTAATAAACAGTTAACTGTGCCCATGACGTCACAATGTGCATTTTGAGTCGGGGGTTATCTCAAAAACAATATGTTTTAATCTTTAATCTGCGCAAAGACACTAGGGCCTGTGGGTGGAGTTTGTGTCTGGACAGTGGTGGAAGAAATGTGTAAGAGGGCGCGGAAGACGTATGAGTTTTCAAATTTACAAACGTTGTTTTGTTTATAATGCATGTAAACATAATTTAAAACCGATGTCTTCTTTTCACAAAGTGTCATCAAACTGTTCAAATGAAGATTTAAAACATCTCCCACATATTTATCAAGCTGAATAGTTTCTGAAAAGCCCTCATTTCCCGTCAACATATCGATGCATTTTTTTCGGTTTTACATTTATTGATTTTAGCATTTGACGGAGATATTTCAAATACCTCGCAAATTTGACGCTTGGCGTGAAACTGCAACAAAAGACGAGACCTGCTAAGAGGACAAAGTAGACAAACATCTGAAGGACAGGTTAGAAATCTGGAATGTACTTTTCGCTTGATAACCCACCAGATGATATCTGTCAACTAAGAAGGCATATGGCGTTCCTCAAGGTCTACTGTAGTGGTTAAACCGTTCTATACTGTAAACATGATTCCCAACATGGTACATGGTACAACTCACACTTGGTTATCTCCCATTTGACAGACACCCATTTGACAGACACCCAATTGACAGACACTGAACTAGAATGTTAATAAGGGTAACACCTACGGGTATAATGGAACAGTCCACTGTCTGGTGAGTAGAGCAGGGTGAGCCTGAAACAGGTTCGTTACTGAGAAGTTTGATTGTGGGTAAATAGAACTTTGTTGTGATTAAATGATAAATGATTTCTCTTCTCAAAATTGATTTTACTATCAATTACTAAAGGTTTGATTGTGTTTATTGACAGAAAAGACCCCCTCCCAATAATAGCATATGTACAACAGAAGTTAACTGAGAAAACGTTTTGTTGGAGAGATATAGATATGTACATATTTGAAAACATTCTGATTTGCAGTAAATGAGACACCTGCATTGCCATGTAAGATACGATTAATCAGTGTTCTAATTTCAACAAAACTTTCTAAAGATTGTAACAGTTTATGTCTTTGAGTAGTATACAATGGACATTCAAGGAAGTAATGAAAAACATTCTCACATCCATGGCCACATTGACATGATGCGTCATATTTTAAATATTTATTCTAAATAAATCGTAATTAAATGCGCTTAACATACATAATAATATTGTGTGCAAAACATATAACTTCTTTATTCCATATGAATATTTAGGTTCACATTTGTCTTTATTTGATTTATATGATACAACAGTGTCGCAATTTCTAATAGCTATAATGTTTTCAATATGATGATGCCGACTCCCGTTAGACTAGAAGGTTAAACCGAAATGTTTATGAAAATAAACTGTTTTTATATTGCAGCAATAAAAATTCAAATTACTGTCTTTTCGTCCATCTTTCAAAATAAACAATATAGCTTCAGTATGTTCCTGTGTTTTTATTTGGACTATTCCATTATAATGTGTAGGTAATAGGTAGTAGATAATCTGTTGACTGAACTGTAAATGTTGTTGTTTTAAGGTGTCTGCGAACTGGCTGTCTGCGTAATGGGAGGACACCTCACACTTTGCTAAGGATCAAACCATTGATTCAACAGAAAACTATGATGTGGGGTCTAATTTGGTTTAAATATGTAAGCTTATTGTAAGCATGGATCCTAGGTTTCAGTATGTCACTGCATCTTGTGGATCCCATACCTGCTATTCTGATTCACAGGTGTTGTGTACTTGTCACTGACTCGTTCCATGATTTGCAAAATGGTTGATTGGTGCCATGAAAACCATTTTGACGGTTACTGACGTATCAAGTGCATAAGGTTAGATTAATGTGGCTGTTTGCCTAAATGGATACAATTTCAAATTATAAATCTATGTTTCAGTAAAGTTGGGAATTTTTGTGATCCTTAGCAAAGTGTGAGTAGTATATTATAACAGGCGCAAAACCATATTCGGCCACTCATCACTGGGTATCCGAGTGTGGGCAGGAGCTGTTGCCGTCTTGCTATGTAATTTGTTCGTTCGTTGGTTAATGTGCCTGAAGTGTACTTTTTGACAATTTAACTTACCTTCATAATCATGCAAGGTGAGAACTTTCTGAAGCTCATCTCAGGCTTCGAAGAGATGTTTGAAGAGGACCCTGGGGTGATGTTTGTCTGTGGTTTACCATAAGCTACATGTTGCACATGCATATTTGTATTCAAGCTATTCGGCATCAACTGGGGCTGTGATGACAAGTCCACATATTTTCACAAATACCCAGCTTACCCGAGTCTCCATCCCATAGTCCAAATAGAAAACACAAAGAAATAATAGATTGTAAAACTCAACATTTATTCTGTATACTATACAGAACAGGAGAAATGGTCTCCATGACAACTGTCCATCCAACAGCACCATGGTCACCACAATACAGGCATACCTGGACCCCCAGTCAGCTTGATTAAAGAGGACCAAGCATCATAACAGTGGTGGTTCTGTAACTCACACTGGTTACTATGGAGATATGAGGATTATACACTTGGTGTTAACACAAGTACACACTGGTTCTACAGAATATAATGTTCAAACACATTGTGTTAACACAATTATACACTGGCTATAATACATATTATACCATCACTGTACTCAAGTGTTCTAGGTTAAACTATTTGACAGATACCGATATACAGTGTCGATATCTACAGTACTCCACAGCTAACAGGTTACAAGGTGCTACATACTTACTATGAAACAGTTCACCGAGGTCAAGATATAGTTAATTCCTTTCATATTTGTTCATGATATATACACATTCCACTAAAAGTTTGGGACCACCAGCATTGTTCTATTCAGTAGTGTTACTCTGTCAGGGTAATACCTATTTTAGTAGTATACTATTTAAGTTTACTTTAATGTTATAAGTTTGAAAAGAAGGGGTGAAAAGGTGTGATTTTCACAAGTTTCAGATGTGCATCTAAATTTAAGACAGACTGATACATAACATTAAAACAAGAACGTTGATCAGTATCAGAATGTGGACAATTTCATGTGAAAATGGTCAAAAAGGTTTGACAAAATTGTCAACAGTTTTGTTTAGATTCACAAAGGATGTGTGCGTCGGTGAACTGGTTCGGCCTTGGCTAAACTGCCAACTCGGCACTTTTCCGAGAAGTCAGTGATGTGATACAATGATTCCGATACAATAAATAATGGTGATGAGAAAGGATCCACTGATATTATGCAACAAGTTTGATCAGTGTGACAGATGTGATGACGTAGCTAGGATATGTACCTGTAGGCAGCACTATTGTGGGGTATAGCAGCAAGCCACTATCTCATACTCTGTACATATAATACACTCCGCTAATATTTACACACACACTCTTACACTCTCACACAACATACAAAAATATATATACTTTGGACAGCTCAAATAGACACCCAATCACAGAATCAATTTTTTTAAGTTTGTACAATCTACTTTGACTCGAAGTCTCAAATTAAAAATATATATCAATCAATGAAATAATATGTTCCAATTAGGTTATTTATGAATTTTGGTATTTGGGGGAAAATGATAAGTGTCCAGATATGGACCACACTTGATATCTGTAAGTACACAAGCAGATTTAACTCATTCAGATGGTCTGTCTATCTTGCGATCAGAGTAATCCTTGTTGGTAATCACATCAGGAACTCCCGTCAATCTGGATACACCAAGGTATCAGGCTGGCACCAGGAATCGATGTTGACCTAATGACCAAGTGGACTAATTGTTCGGTGATTTGTTGATCTGACACAGTACAAGGTCTTCTGGTGATTTGACACATCAGTACAAGGTCTTCTGGTGATTTGACACACATCAGTACAAGATCTTCTGGTGACTTGACACATAATAGTACAAGATCTTCTGGTGACTTGATACACATCAGTACAAGATCTTCCGGTGACTTGACACATCAGTACAAGATCTTCTGGTGAATTGACACACATCAATACAAGAATTTCTGGTGACTTGACACACCTCCAGAAGATCTTCTGGTGACTTGATACACATCAGTACAAGATCTTCCGGTGACTTGACACATCTCCACAAGATCATCTGCTGACTTGACACATCTCCACAAAGAACTGCTGGTAATTTGATTAATGCTGCAATTTGTGACAGGTCTTGTTGTCTGAAACAAAGATGGAGAAACTATAGAACGTTGTTATTAAGTTAAGCAAGTCTCAGTCTAGATCTAGCAACCGAATCACACTGTCAGAGTAAGACAACGGTCTCCTCAACTGTGTACCCAGCCAACACCAATGTAACCCCCACAGAGGAGCCAAAGACATTAAGTCTCATCTGATGGCACTAATGGCCTTAATACAGTCATGAATATCAATTACCATATGTAATCTGATAAGGGAAATACAATAGTGAATGAAAAAGTATTCCAAATAAATGATTGCATTAATATTTTGTGGTGTGACACTTTGTTCAATGCAAACAGTGTCAGAGAGAAGAGTGAGTGTGGTTTTCAGCCGCTTTTAGAAAT
Organism: Haliotis rubra; assembly: GCF_003918875.1. Lineage (NCBI taxonomy): Eukaryota > Metazoa > Mollusca > Gastropoda > Lepetellida > Haliotidae > Haliotis > Haliotis rubra. The sequence continues at coordinate 1,371,540 of NW_025766225.1, read as the reverse complement.
ATTCCACCAATATCAGGCAGTGGACACAAGAGATGGTCACAGAGGAGGACAAAGCGATGGCTCAGCCTTGTCCAATCGTAATGCTGGTATGACATTTCCTCTACACATAAACACCCAACAACAAAGGAAGACAATGACAAGTTGATACTCCCATAATGAGCCAAGGACCAACTTTTCTGACCAGCCACAGAAATTACCGCAAGCAAATGGGACCCCAAGAGTTCTTAAATTTCAGAATCAAATCAGTATTTTCTTCTGAAGTGGCCTACTTGGGCCCAGAAGTCAGGTCAGCTCGTTACGGCACGACAGTTTAATCAAGAAGGGTCTCCCCCAAGCCCCGAGGACAGAGTAATAGCTGTGGAGGGCTGGTGACATAGATGTGTTAATTGCATGACTGTTAGACGTTCATCAGTATTGAGCGGTGTCAGAACTCCCACTGGGACACCGGGTAATTGACCATGGCACAGATATATGCTCCCTGCTCTTAGTACTAGCATACTTCAGCTGTACTCAGACCAGCCTTTTCAAATGCTAAACCTAGAACACAGGATTGAATGTTTAATCTGAAATTCCGTTTGAATCTGAAATGACTCAAAACTAGGCTATTGATGATTTTTTTGCTGATACCATTTAAGATCAAAGAATTATGCATAAAAGATATGAATCTTCAAAGTATTAAATGAAAATCAATATCTCATACATCAGAATTTCTACAAATGTAAATAGGGAGAGCAGGTTTTCCTTAAGGTGCATTTAATGGATTTTTCAAAAGCATAGAAATCTATTAACATTAAAACATGTATCGTTTGATTTCAATGTTTATTTGAAACCATCAATGCATACTAATTCAATTTTAATTTTCGTACAAAAAAATATAATTTTTAAATACCATCTCATGTTTCAATTTTCATGTTATTAGTATGATTCTAGTTTCCTTTTTCTAAATATATATACAATTACATGATCACATTAATGAAACGAATTCATTAATTAACTTGGAGCTCATGAATCAATCAGAATTACTAAAGTTAAAAAAAAGATCATGAAACCTTAAAACCTAGTATTATGATAAAAATTCTGACAAAACAGTTTGTTGCCAAAACTTCAAGAACATATCTTGCCATTGTATCTATGCATGAAAAAAAAGATATATGAAAAAAAAAAAAATAGAAATAACATGCAGACCCAAACTGGATTATAACTACTTTAAAGCCACAGAAGTAAACATGTCTTGCAACGTATCCATGGGCAGTTCAGGACGATCAATGTTAAAAAAAAATCTCATTTTTTCAAACTAAAAACATGAACGTAATGATGCAGCCTGTATGTCCAGCCAAGTCAGTGATTTATGAAATATTACACCTCAAAGCGAACAGACAACATATCTGTAATTTTGAAAATGAATTTTGTTTTCTCATCGATCAGAACAATAACGCTATGCTGAGCTGTCACAGGTTCCACTCCAGAGACCAAAGTCCCAACCTGTGACTAACAGGTTTAGCTGCAATGTTCCCTGCTGAGATGCAAGTTGGATTCAGAAGCAGGACGAAGTATGAATGCATGCTTCAAGCTCATCCATCACGCAGGTGCGACGTGATGATGGTGTACACAGCGTCACACGTTGGTGCAGAAATATGCATCATCCACTGATGTCGTTTCAACTTGCTTTGATAAGAAACCACATTTAACCTCTTCTGTTTTGATTTCCTTTTAAAAAAAATTGGTAGAGTGTAAGTTGAGGTTTATGTTTGCCATCATGGCCCCCCTTGACAGGATAATGGTTAGAATGACTGCACAAGGAATGTTCAAATCCAGTTTGATGTTCTGTGACCTGTAATAAGCCTCCAACATCAAAGCTGTACTAGACAGGAACATCATATTATCACGTGATCAGGGATGATTCATCTCCTTTAACTTGGCACTGCCATCTATCTCTACATTTTTCTTGGTTTGTTTGTCGTTTAACATTTAACTCAGTAGTATAACATCCATATCACTGCAGTTTGTAAATCTGGACCAGACAATCCAGTGATTGATAATATGAGCCACAATCAATGTCATTGGACTATGATGACATGCAATCCACCAAATCACTATGTCTACCCACCAGATCTTTACAGCTGACTTATATGGACATTATTGCTGGGGGCCAATTCGAACCCAAACTCTACATGAGGCCATAACAGGCAAGCTGGTTTTAGAACTGTGAACCAGGACTTACATATCAAGTGAACACATTAACCACAGGGCCACTCACCATTATCACACCACTATTATACTCCCTAGGGAGTTGAGAATGACATTAGGGAGAACACTGATCCAAACACAGTGGTGATAGTAAAAGAGTGAGTGGGTATTGTATTATGTTGCTTTTAGCAATATCACTGCAGGGACACCAGAAATGGGCTTCAAACATTGTGCTCATGTGGAAAATCAAATCCCATATTTAGCATGACAAGCAAACACCTTAACAACTTGGCAACCACACTACCCTCAGACGGCACATTAAATATGGATGTATTTATTACTTATAATAGGTGTGTTGTCAATATGAAAGCAAAATACATACCTGTTATTAATTATAGGTATTTCTTTGCTGAACTGGAACCTAACGTTGTATATTTCGTCAGTCGCTCCGATGAGGGTGTGGAGGGGAAGTGTATAGGAGAGCTCTCCTCCTGAAATACGGTTAAACAATGTTAGATTAGGTCAGACAACTAATCAACAGTCAGTCGAACAAAACTGCTGAAGCTTCTGTCAAGCCTCAGAAATTCCAGCTAGTCTTTACAATAGGTAAACATGTCTTGAATCTAGCTCTACTAAGATGAAGAATTACTTATTTCTTGAAAGATATTGTAATTGTATTCAATTTAAATGATACTCTCTGTACATCTTCAGCCAAGGTCTCTACATTATTCCATTAGGGTTAGATGTCCCTGCACATGAAAGCCAATGTGTGTGATTACTGCTTAACAGCACATCAGAGATCTCGCTGATAACTGTGGCAAATGAAGACCAGAGACTACCAGTAAATCCGACAGAAGATTGTGACCTACATCTTAGAGCTGGTCAGCCTACTGTCATTCGTTATACTCAATCTCCACATATATTTTCTCACCTGAAGAGAGAATGCTCCCAGACTTATTGAATCACTGTTGTCTATGTGAGACATTGTCGTCAGCGGCGATGACTCCTGAAGCAAATCATTCATGAATGAGTACAACAAACTACAACCAAGATAGCAATATTATAAGAAAAAAAAAGAGAGTGTTTTTTTGACGAAAAAGTAATACTGTAGTTTTCACTGCACATACAGATAATGGCCATTGTCAGTGGTAGAAAGTGGTTGGTTTTAGTTTAATGCCGCACTCAGCAGTATTCCAGCTATATGGCAGCAGCGGTCTGAAAATAATCGACTCAGGACCAAACAATCCAGTGATCGACACCATGAGCACTGATCTACATATGGTAGAAACGAAAGTTGTCAAGGCAGTGACATCACACTTACTGTTAAATCAAATGTGCTTGCTAAACGCCGCCCACTCAGCTCGCCCGGCCCATAGCTGTCCCGTACAAAAGGACTGCTAAAACCATGGGCCACACTAGAGATGGCTCGCTTTAACTTGCTCGGTGTCTTGTTGAATGAAAACGCTCGACTGACACGCTTTCCAAACCTGAAATTGAATTAGTAACTGAGTGTTAAAAAATATCCCCCCTTTTACAGAGAGACAAACTATCAGTGTGACATTGTATTGTGATATATTAAATTAACTGGGGCACAAGTTTTGATGTCTAGAAATCCGAATGTTTGACAGTTTCAGGGTTATATGATGGTAAGAATCCAACAATGTGATCTTATATATAAGCAGGCAGGAAATGATACAAATGCTTACTAGATTGCTTCACACTTACTTGAAAGCTTTACTAATTCGACTGTTTAGATCTTTGGTGTTTATTCCATGTTCGTCTCCCTTGACGACAGCCAACAGGTTTTCCTGGAAATTAAAATATTTGAATAATTATAACAGACTTAAACAGTATTAGAAATGGTCAAAATCAAAACATAAACACAAGATTAAATTGAAGTTTGGTTCATCACAATTACATTGTATCATGTTCCATAATGGAGAAGACAATACTCAACCCCATAACCCCCCATTCCAGTTCAACTAGGAAAGTTACCTCCCTTCTAAATGTGCCCCACATTCTTGTGTTTCACTGTTGTTTGAAGCCATGCTCAACAATATTACAGCTATTAACTGATCAAGTCTGGGCCAGACAATCCAGTCAGTGTCACTGTGAGCACCGATCGGTCACAACCAACCAAGTCACCAAGACCAACCATTAGATATAATATATCAGGGGTGGATCCAGAGGGGAGGCGATGGGGTGCGCACCCCACCTTCTCCTCTGAAAAATATTTCCCCTAACCTTTGGACTTCATGAGTTATGTGCACCCCCATCCACCCTTCTCCAAACTCCTGGATCCGCCCCTGTATAAGGTTGCTTCTGACAACCAGCATATATTGCTGGGAATCTATTCTGATCCAGAAACCTTTGGGAGTCTCCTCTAGTTAACATTGACTTACATAATCTGTGCGGCAAAGGATGTTGGCAAGACTTTTGCACATCAAGGTGAGGATTTCAGATTTGGAGACGTCTTCCGTGTCCAACATGAAGCTGTATAGCTTCTCCTTGAACTCCTTGTTATTTCGACAGATGAGCCCGAACGCTCCTTGACAATCTGTCAACACAAACAAACACTAACTCAACAGCAGCTCAACTTCAAATCTGTGACTTTACATAATTCACAATGAGGCGTATATTTGCACTTGCATGCTGCCTTGAACCAGTTTTAACAAAATTAGTAAGTAAATATTTGATGTCACATGGGCAATATTTCAGCCATATTTAACAACTTATGAATATTGAGGACAGCAGAAATTTGATTAATTTGGAAAGTTTTCAATGTCATTTCAGGTTCATTTCTGTCCAAACAATTTCGAGATGACCTCAAGTTTTGTACTGTTGCAAACCACATTAATACAACTGATAATCTAATGATCACACTTCCAACGACATGCATAATATCTGACTAATAACCTACCCTCTACCAATTACAAAACAATATTAATATAAGCTTGAGACGTTTAGCGGTATGTTTCCACCTACCATCGGACTCATCGACATCTAGCACTCGTTTGATGCTGGTGAGGGGAATCATCTCCAGGTGTTTGTAGGCTTTCTGGGGCGTCTTATGTACAGCTGGGCTCTTGGACGAGTTTAGCACTTTGGTTCTTCTTTTACAGATCTGCAAACACAGAAAAATTACAATTAAACCAGAAATCAAAGTGAGTTTCGCAAGCAAGTAGGGTCAAGTCATCCTTGCAGTTGGCTGCTACAATGTTTAAATACAAGGACACCAAAATCTTTGAAGAAACAGCCAAACATTGATGCGATTACCTTTCAATTACCTTTCATGAATTCAAAACCAGTGATTATCAAAAGAAATTTGTAAACATTCTATGTTAAACTCTGTACAACAATATTGCTGTAATATTGTACTCAATACTTGATCAAACAACAGAGACTTGTATTGCAGCAAGAGACTTACCTCAATGCTGTCTGTAAACAGAAATATAGAGAGTGGGTCACTGCGACCTGACAGCGTGTCAGACAGTTCAAGCACGTCGATCTTGTCGACGAAGCTACGATGAGAGGAGAGGAGTGTGGCGGGGCAGTTGTCGATATCCTTCATAATGTCAAACATTGCCACTTGGTTTTCTGTCTTCCGCTTGTCTTCATTAATATGCCTACAAACAAAAAACATAAACACTGTAAACGATATGCTAACATAAGTAATTTTAAATATAAAAACAGCCCGCTATTTACTGTTACCAATTTAATATCACATGTAAATCATTGAATAGATATATTAAAAAATTGGGTTTTTTTTAAAATTATAATTAGTGAAAAAACCAAAATCACACAAATATTACAACTGTGCTACATCCCATGTGATCTTGCCCCACTTACGTCAATATTCCTCTCACTTTACCAATGGCATCCTCCAACTTCCTGTAGTCAGGACTCCTTGGATTCGTGTTCTTCATGATATCTGCAAAACCATTAATACCAATGACTCAGTATGTTCCATCTAACCTGATAGACAGGGCACTTCAGAATATTACAAACACAAGGGTGAATACGCTGTTGCACTGCTTTTAGCAATATCCCTGCAATAATAGATGCCAGAAATGGGCCTTTATTGTACCCATGTTGGGAATGAAAGCAGGGGCATCCATGATGAACTACACTTTAACCTCTAGGCTACCCCACCACCCTATCAACACATGAAGCGAGGAGAGAAAGTTATTCTAATCTATGCTTCGGAAATCAACCACAACACACCAGACCTCAACCTCTACAAGTAATGTGGTGAGACTTACCGTTGAGAAGGAGGATGACGCTGGGCAGCCTCTGGACCGGTCTGATGAGCAGCTCCTGCAGTGTCTGTCTGCCACACTCCGGCCGCGTCAGGCACACCTACAACACAACAGGTGTTTGCTGTACTACACAAAACCAACATCAGCTATTACATTACTTACTACTGCTAGATGAATCTTTGTTACAGCTGATTCTCAGCTTTGAGTGAGTTGTTTAACGTTCAGTCAATGATATTCCGGAAGTATCACAGAAGCCTGTAAATAATCCTGTTTGGACCAGACAAACATGTGACTGAAAGAATGATCAACCATCAAAGACACAGAACCTGACCACCCAATCCCCATTTAGCAAGCTCACATGATGAGCATGAATCTAGGGGTAAGTAGATGAAGGCTTGAGACTGAATTGAGTGAGTGAGTGACTTGGGTTTTACGCCGCTTTTAGCAATATTCCAGCAATATCACGGCAGGGGACACCAGAAATGGGCTTCACACATCATACCCAGGCGGACACTGTAAGACGTACCTTGAGGAAGGCATGGAACCTAGGGTTGCTCTTGTCACACTTGATGATTGTCTGCTTGGTGTCCTCAAAGAAGTTGACAAACGGTGGGTACGCCTTAGTAAGAGCATCAGCCTGGAACAACATCACCAGAATTGATCATGAAATAATCACTGAATGAAGCAGTCATAAAATATCAGTAAACCACCCATATAAAGAACATTGACACTTCTCTATATGTTTACCACAAGCAAGTGAAGTAGTTGTAAACTATTTTGACAGGTTCTGCTGTAGTTGTGTACTCACGTAGTCCAGGATGACGTCCCCGACGTACACGTCCTCCGTCCAGTTCTCTACAATCTCCTGCAGCCTGGCTCTCATCTTGCAGTGAGCATCGTAGATTGGAGGGATGTTGCCAAAGATGATCTTGATCTCCTGGGGTGACAGCAGAGGGCCGTTGTACTGGTCAGGTTTCTCGATCTGCGTCTTGAACGTCTGTGGCATAAAGGAGGCGAGGTTAATCATATGCAGCAAAATAAACAATCATTTTAATACAAACAGTTGTGGATATTCTCTACTAAATCTCTTTGTCCTCAAGGCATTTGACAGTTGAATTTTCAGAAATATTTTTAGATTACAAAATTGCAAAGTTTAATGCATGCATCTGTTAATGCAGGGGAGACAACTCTGTGCACTTACATTTATGACTGTGGACAAGATTCCAACATAGTTGCTCTCTGTCTGGAAGAGTTCCCTCGTCACCTGTTGCCGTGGTGATGGTTTGCCGGAACCCGTAGACTGGAGCAATCGGTTCTCACCATTTTCAACAGCACTATGATCTGAAAACAACAAAAATCATAATAAAACATGCCATGACCAAATTAAGTCGCACAAAATACACTTAAAATGAAACTACAGTTACACCATAGGAATATTTCAATTGGAATACGGTCAGGAAAGTTCATGCAGGAACAACAAAATGCATAGACCTGAATTAACACAGATTGAGATTAAAACAAGCACCCAAATAAATATGTACACCTTAACATGCTGACTTTTGAGGGATGTAATCCTATTTTTCAGGTATTTTTAAGAATGACAAACTCAGTGATGTCAACGTACCTGATATGAGGTCTGACTTGTCAGGTGTGTGTGAGGCGTCAAGGAAAGAGTTGGGGCTCATAGACACACGCCTAAATCACTGGAACGGCGCTTCTGTGCCAGGAATTCCACCTCCCCTTCATCGGCTAGCTGCTTCAGTCTCTTCCTCTTGCCCAGCTTGGTGCCGCCCAAACTGCTGTTGGACGTGTGCTTGTTGTGGGCCAAAGTCTGCAATACAAGCCTCCAGTCTTAGTGGCAGTCTACAACTACTATGTCTGGTTATACACAACATAAAACAATATTCAAGCAATATGGCATAAGCACAAAGATTGGACCAATTATTTATGAATGAAAGATTAAAGAATTAAACAATATTTCCAAAACTGACAAAGAATAAGATCAAAATTAATATCAGTTTTCATGTACATGTTTAGGGGAGCGCCGATCCAAAGTCAACTCCCGAATAGGAGATTGACCTGACGATGTAAACTCTCATGATGTGTCTTCCACAGGTAAACTCAGGTGTATCTGGACAGGTGTGTGGATGTTACCCCCACTACTACACCTCCATCACCTGTATAGGTCAAAGTCAGATTTCACAGGTAAAACAATCAGAATTCCCAGTCGCACAGGAGCAGGCATACAGTACAGAGAAATGTGACGAAGAAGGACTTCACATATCAATTCTCCTGAGCTTAACACAGTTCTTCACACAATGTTTTTTAAGCTTCCATACAGGTGTAAATATCACAATCCAACTTCCTGGGTCCATCAACAGGTCTATACAAGAGTGTTTCTGTACAGGTGAGATCTACACAGGTAACACTGTACAGGTGTAACTCTTTGGAACTTATACAGGTATATCTACACTGTACATATGTTCTTCACACATCCAACTTCCTGGGATCATCAACAGGTAAGTCTCTACAGGTGTAACACTTTGGAATTTCTACAGTTCATAACAACACAGGTGAACAACACACTTCTTCACACAAGCCACTTCCTGAGTACCTCTACAGGTAGGTTTCTATACAGGTAAGTCTACACACAGGTGAGTTTCTCTCCAGGTAGATCAGTGGACAGGTGTGACCATCACCCAGCTTCCACTGTGTAGAACTAATGGTCCTGCTGATCTGCCTCCAGGCTAGGGGGCTCCTAAGTAATACTCTCCACGCCCCACCGACTCCGGTGTCACTGACGATATACACAGTCTACATGGCCATAAAGCAGCACTTGCCTCCACAGACATTTACAGGACAGACTTCAGACATGCTCCAGACAATCTGATCATGGTATTACAGATCAACTACTGATGCTATCACCAGTCAGACATGTTGGTAGATATTGGTAGGTGGGAGAATGTAAGTAATGATAACCTACATAATAAAAACAAGAAAAGTATACGACATAAATAATCTGAAGTCACCGTGGATTACTTTTTAAAATGTATAATATAACAGTTAACTTTTTACCATTGCATACGTGAAAATAATTGCAATAAATAAAAAATATCTTCATACCATTTTTAAGTGGTAAAATTGGTATGTTACCAACATGTCTTCTATTATATTTAGGAAATATATTTCCAGCAACAGGCCTGAATTATTTCTTTCATGCTCTAAAGATAATTTTATACACCTTTTGTAAAGAGTACAAATATAGACAATTCAATAATTAATAGTGTGAATGGAAAAATCCTGAGTTTAAACAGCTCAAGATTGCATTTGTGGTTTTATCTTCAAAACAAGCATTCTTAAGGGAATTAACCGCTAATGCAAATTAAACAATTTAATCTCTAATTTTACTTCCTGCAATGTTACTAAGAAATCCATAAACAAAGTATTCAGGTTTAGGAGGAGTTGAAGCCAGCTAAAATTGACAGGCATATTGTGGCGCAGAAGAGATCATGGATGCTTATATTTCAAAGCAAAAAAACACAAAATCTGATCTGACCTGAGAAACATGTGAAAACCCAGAAATTATATACTAGAATTCATGACATTTTGGTCAAACTAAACTTCAAGATGATACTGTTGTGATTTAAGAAGGCAAAAAGGAAAGGAAATTTCAAGAGAACAATTTGAAAACTGATTCCAATGCCCTAAAACACATTCTAAGATGTGGCAATAATTTTCACACATATGCCTGCCAGTACTGGAGAGAAAGGATGAGTGTGGGGAAACCATAGTTTCAGTAAGTGTGACATCAAACATACATGAACTATCCTTAATACAAGAAGCATTCCCATGGGAAAGCAGCTATAAACAATTCATTAGGAACATATACAGAAATAGCTTCCCAGAACTGTGGCTGAAATCACCATATTCTCAGAAATGAGTCATCAATAGAAGTATGTCGATGACAGGATGTGACATAGCAAGTAAGGGGACTTTTCAAAATTTAGATTTGCACTATACACAAAAAAATTATTATTATTATTATAATATATTATTATTATATATATAAATATATGTTTTTTCCACAAATTCATAAAGTCAAATTTAAAACATAATGAAACTTTATTTATATACTGCCAAATAATAAACTGCTCAACTGTGCTTGCATATGTTAATGAACTTAATGCACAGTTTAGAAATATCAAACAAAATATTTTTCTATCTATCTGAAAAAGATGTAATTGAAATTATTCAATGACACTCCACAAAATAATTTATGACTTGCAGGGTTTGTTTATCAATTCCCTCCAATCAGTATGGTACTCACGGCAGCAAGCAATAAACAAGGTGGGGAAATATCCAGTAAGTACATTAATCCAAATAGCAAGGACCTGCTAATGACGTGATTTCACCAAATCAATTAGCAATTAGCACTCCCAGATTCTCAGCTCCAGTGATGAGATCAGCGAGATACTGTCAAGGTGGTGGCTTGATTGACAGGTAGAGATTGACAAGCACCTGCCATACAGTGTACTGGTGCAGAAGCTGCACTTGCTGACAAGTGTCAATCACTGACTGCAATAAACAACTGCCAGAGAGGAAATCTTAAGATTCGCACAATTATCTCCTTACAGTAAGCTACAAAACCAGGAAGTATCTCACATGTGAACTCATATAGGAAACTCGCATCACATACACTTGCAACACTTGTCATGTACGACTTTCCTTAATTCTAAGGCCTGTTCTAGTTTTCAGCTGGTGGTAAAAAAAGGTTGTTCAGATCAAAACAGGAAGATGTATATTATTATTTTTTTAAACCGTGATAGAAATTAAGGTGTCATGGGTCCCTAGATTTTCTGCTACAGCCTTAAACCTTAACCTTAGACCCTTAACTCTAAGCTTTGGACCCTTAAATCTGTCATGTGTCACATTCGGGTTTGACAAGTGTTCAAATCACTGTGTGACATAATTTTTCAGAAGCCTGAGCTTGCTGGGCTACTTATTGAATGCCTTAATAGTGCATTTCACATGTAATAAGCCAGAGATATTTCACACTAATTAATACAGGGATATATCCTGAAGTAGAGAAAAATTATTTCAAGTTTCAGCTTCAATCTGAGTTAACTGATATTCCCTGGGCAGAGTGATGACCAATTCAAACGTGAGATACTTATGTTGACAATATGATGTTTTTGGATACCCTTCATGAAATGTTGTATATTTTTCCACTACTTAATGACAGCTGCATAAGAAGCCATATTATTGTTTTCAGAAATTAGTCTTATTCTTAAGTGAACATTTCCCTCTGACTTTGGGGATTCAGGTTCAATATTACAGGTAACTAGATAGAAAATTAAGCATGTCAGTCACACTACCTAGGTTTCACTTTCACTCGCCAGAATGAACAGTGAGTAACCACGGACTATCAGGCAAGCACTTTTGCCACACACTGATTCGAATTCCGATAACATGCCATTTACAACTACAAAATAGAGTCCAAGATATTTTTATGGATTAAACTTCTTTTTAATTTCTCTCACGACATTTCGAGACCATTCCAGGTCCCTTCATCAGTTCACCTGATGAGGGGACCTGGAATGGTCTCGAAACGTCATGAGAGAAATTAAAAAGAAGTTTAATCCATAAAAATATCTTGGACATCAATGTACAACTTCTAAATGCCACTGAAAGACATCATACAAAATAGAGGACTTAAAGAAAGACATTGAATAAGAGACACTGATATCCATGTCAATTTCAACTCAGACTTCGTTGACACAGCATCTATGTCAGGTTGAGATACTGTCAAAGAGTCATATAAATAAGTTTAGATGCAGATAACTGTCAAGTAAACAAGATGAATTCTAATAAAAGATGCTCAGTATCGGCAACAAGAATATTTACCTGGTTGAAATAGACACAGGGACTGCATGCCAGGAGAATCATGATTGATGAGCACTAATAATATATACACAAGGAATAGCACTAGTGGTATATACACCAGGAACAGCACTAAGTGTGGTATATACACCGGGAACAGCACTAGGTGTGGTATATACACTCATAAAGGCCGGGTATCCAAATGGCTGCAGACTACACACTGCTCGAGTACTTGTAATCCAGGGTGGTTATGTACAGAATGTCAAGACAAGGATCTATGTACAGATAAAGTGTTGGACTTGAGACAAGGGGTTAGAATGACCACAGCTGGTAGCCCTGGAGGTTTTGTGCCCTCACTGTGGGGAGGGGGACAATAGCCTAACACACACACCATACAATCCCTGATCTCCTCTTTACACCAACATGAATGTTGGCACCTATGTTAATGTGGCCACTGTTTACTAAATCTGTGGGCAAGTGGTGTTTTCTGAAGTGATTTGTTGTAACAGCCATCCACTTCCGTCAACAAACCACCTCGTTAGGCTGTCAGACACTCAAGCTTGGACGCAATCTGTTACAGTCATGGAAGACTCGCAGAGTTAACGAGTGACAACAAGGATTAATTAATTAAACAAACAACATCAAAGATAAACGTTAAAAAATCTGTGAAAACCGTTATCATCTTGTTTACAGGGTCAAATCTTTATGAAAATTATTTTTCTCTAATTGCAATTATGGGCCACTGATTTTGATAAATAAGCCATGGTTGGTGGCCAGGTTAATTGATCTTGTTTACAATTAAAACAACCTACAGTTAGATCAAACAAGAGTATCTGTAAGTAGTAACCAAAAGGCTGTGATCTTGTGAACCTTCATTTAGAATCATCAGACATAGAAAACCAGAGGGCAGACATGTTCAAGGTACTCATGCAAGAATTTGTCACCTTGTTTTGTTGTAAACATGAAACAGTTATTGTAAATAATGGGGATGGGCATACTAAACAATGTGGTCACAATCAGACTGTTTTGATCTTTGGTCTTGTCCATCTGTGGTTGACCACCAACTGAGCTCTGGCCACAGGGAGCAGATTCTCCACTGTCTCAACCGACAGTGTTAATGAAGATTGTCTGTGTTGGAAGATGACAGAGCAACATAGATGATACACTCTAGCTTCTAGACCAACAGTGTTCAGTGAAAACTGTCTATATTGAAACATGACAGAGCAACATAGATGATACACTCTAGCTTCTAGACCAACAGTGTGATAACTGTCTATATTGAAACATGACAGAGAAATACAGATGATATACTCTAGCTTCTAGACCAACAGTGTGATAACTGTCTATATTGAAACATGACAGAGCAATACAGATGATATACTCTAGCTTCTAGACCAACAGTGTGATAACTGTCTATATTGAAACATGACAGAGCAACATAGATGATATACTCTAGCTTCTAGACCAACAGTGTGATAACTGTCTATATTGAAACATGACAGAGCAACAGAGATGATACACTCTAGCTTCTAGACCAACAGTGTGATAACTGTCTATATTAAAACATGACAGAGCAACATAGATGATACACTCTAGCATCTAGACCAACAGTGTGATAACTGTCTATATTGAAACATGACAGAGCAATACAGATGATACACTCTAGATACTACACCAACAGTATGATATCTGTCTATATTGAAACATGACAGAGCAACATAGATGATACACTCTAGCTTCTAGACCAACAGTGTGATAACTGTCTATATTGAAACATAACAGAGCAATACAGATGATACACTCTAGCTTCTAGACCAACAGTGTGATAACTGTCTATATTGAAACATGACAGAGCAATACAGATGATACACTCTAGCTTCTAGACCAACAGTGTGATAACTGTCTATATTGAAACATGACAGAGCAACATAGATGATACACTCTAGCTTCTAGACCAACAGTGTGATAACTGTCTAGTGTGATAACTGTCTATATTGAAACATGACAGAGCAATACAGATGATACACTCTAGCTTCTAGACCAACAGTGTGTAACTGTCTATATTGAAACTGTCAGATGATATTAGCTTCTAGACCAACAGTGTGATAATGAAACAGAGCAATACAGATGATATACTCTAGCTTCTAGACCAACAGTGTGATAACTGTCTATATTGAAACATGACAGACAACATAGACAGAGCTTCTAGACCAACAGTGTGATAACTGTCTATTATTCTAGCTTCTAGACCAACAGTGTGATAACTGTCTATATTGATACACTCTAGAACTACACCAACAGTATGATATCTGTCAACATGACAGAGCAACATAGATGATACACTCTAGCTTCTAGACCAACAGTGTGATAACATATTGAAACATGACAGAGCAATACAGATGATACTAGCTTCTAGACCAACAGTGTGATAACTGTCTATATTGAAACTGACAGAGCAGCATAGATGATACACTCTAGCTTCCAGACAACAGTGTGTGATAACATAGATGATACACTCTAGCTTCTAGACCAACAGTGTGATAACTGTCTATATTGAAACATGACAGAGCAATATAGATGATACACTCTAGCTTCTAGACCAACAGTGAAACATGATAACTGTCTAGACCAACAGTGTATTGAAACATGACAGATTGATACAGATGATAGCACTCTAGATTCTAGACCAACAGTGTGATAACTGTCTATATTGAAACATGACAGAGCAGCATAGATGATACACTCTAGCTTCTAGACCAACAGTGTGATAACTGTCTATATTGAAACATGACAGAGCAATACAGATGATACACTCTAGCTTCTAGACCAACAGTGTGATAACTGTCTATATTGAAACATGACAGAGCAGCATAGATGATACACTCTAGATTCTAGACCAACAGTGTGAAAACTGTCTATATTGAAACATGACAGAGCAATACAGATGATACACTCTAGCTTCTAGACCAACAGTGTGATAACTGTCTATGTGATAACTGTAGATGATACACTCTAGATTCTAGACCAACAGTGTGAAAATGTCTATATTGAAACATGACAGAGCAATACAGATGATACACTCTAGCTTCTAGACCAACAGTGTGATAACTGTCTATATTGAAACATGACAGAGCAATACAGATGATACACTCTAGCTTCTAGACCAACAGTGTGATAACTGTCTATATTGAAACATGACAGAGCAATACAGATGATACACTCTAGCTTCTAGACCAACAGTGTGATAACTGTCTATATTGAAACATGACAGAGCAATACAGATGATATACTCTAGCTTCTAGACCAACAGTGTGATAACTGTCTATATTGAAACATGACAGAGCAATACAGATGATACACTCTAGCTTCTAGACCAACAGTGTGATAACTGTCTATATTGAAACATGACAGAGCAATACAGATGATACACTCTAGCTTCTAGACCAACAGTGTGATAACTGTCTATATTGAAACATGACAGAGCAACATAGATGATACACTCTAGCTTCTAGACCAACAGTGTGATAACTGTCTATATTGAAACATGACAGAGCAATACAGATGATACACTCTAGCTTCTAGACCAACAGTGTGATAACTGTCTATATTGAAACATGACAGAGCAATACAGATGATACACTCTAGCTTCTAGACCAACAGTGTGATAACTGTCTATATTGAAACATGACAGAGCAGCATAGATGATACACTCTAGATTCTAGACCAACAGTGTGATAACTGTCTATATTGAAACATGACAGAGCAATACAGATGATACACTCTAGCTTCTAGACCAACAGTGTGATAACTGTCTATATTGAAACATGACAGAGCAGCATAGATGATGATACACTCTAGATTCTAGACCAACAGTGTGATAACTGTCTATATTGAAACATGACAGAGCAATACAGATGATACACTCTAGCTTCTAGACCAACAGTGTGATAACTGTCTATATTGAAACATGACAGAGCAAATATAGATGATGATACAACAGTGTGAAAACTAGCTTCTAGACCAACAGTGTGATAACAGTGTGATCTATATATTGAAACATGACAGAGCAACAGTGTGATAAGATATTGAAACATACAGTACAGATGATACCTCTAGCTTCTAGACCAACAGTGATAACTGTCTATATTAACATGACAGAGCAATACAGATGATACATTAGAGACCAACATGACAGAGCAAAACATGACAGAGCAACATAGATGATAGCTACTTAGACCAACAGTGTGAGTGTCTATATTGAAACATGACAGAAACAATACAGATGATAACTCTATACTAGACCTTTTATCAATAGTCGTGAACTTATACCTTTTTCAATAGTACGTCTATGAGATAGTGATGTTCCGATGATTGAAAATAATCGAAAATCGATCGAAAGAAGGATTACAAATGATTATCGATTGTAAAAAACATATTTTCGATTATTCAGAATTTTGTTGTTTTTGTATAACATGAATGAAGTAAACTAACCATCAAATTTGACGAATATTCACAAAACAAACATGCGCTCAACAGCATAAAGCTATGCACATTGTAAAATATCAACCACTTTTATTGCTAAATTACAATTCCAGTGTCTTTCTTGCATGCATGCATTTCATTGCATGACAGCATTAGTTATAAAACACAACAACATTAATTAGAAAGACACTGGGGAAAACCCTTAAAATTGGTGATTACATTAAAATGTATATATTTCGATTGTAATTGATAATCGTTCACCACAATCCTCCGATAATCGATAGTGGATTTGGTTTCCGATTCCCAACACTACTATGATATGAGTTTTATTACTTTTGACTGGAGTCTTTATCTAAGCTATTACTGATCATAATGACACTAATATTCTATATTTATATTTTCCTAATATCTGAATCCTAATATATTGCTTGTAGTGGTAATAATGAATAATGAATTTTGTATGAATTATTATTCCATGATATTACACTTTCTCAGTAAAGTACAGATTCTAGTACTTTTGTAAGGTTGATTCCCATCCGGGATTCGAACCCACACCCTCAGAGTCAGGCACCTAATCGCCTTCATGTAGATCATGTAGCTGTAATGTTGTTACAGCAATTTGGAACTTATATATTTTGTTTGTTGTAGCTCCATCCAGCATTCATAAATATACTGCATCTGTACAAAGGAATGATATAGTGAATGAGAGAGTTTGGTTTTACACCACTTTTATAAAATATACCAGCAATATCACTGCCTGGGACACCAGAAATGGGAGATTACTTCAGGTCTTCAGCATGACAAGTATATGCTATAAGGCCAAATAAAAATAATGTTGTGGTTCTGATTACACTTCTTTATAATTTAGGGCAGGTAGGTAGGATTTCCATCATGTCAACTTTCTCTATCAGAATGACCAATGTCCATCGGTGCTGGGAAAAAACAATGGTATCTAAAGGCTTATTTTATTCATACCACTTAAAAATAATAGCGTTGGCACCAAAATTCAACTGTGTTTCAGGAAACAGCATATATTAACATGTATAAAGTGGGGACATTTCTATTAATGTCATACACAAGTGGAAGGAATTACATTCTTGTCCGAAAACAAACAATTTCAACCCCATATGGTTCAGTTGTTTTAACAAAGGAAATATACTAATAACTTATTCAGATTTAAACACCATCCATGAAATGAAAACAAGGAAGCTCTATGATAAACAAAATAGTGATTTAAATGTTGTCATTTGCTGAAGTTTAAGGGACAAGGGGTATGTAATCACATAGGTATCAAGATGTGACAAAGCAAAAGGCTAAAATGTTACCTTGTGGAAAGTATAGATGTCTTCGTCAGCACACGCCTCCATCTGGATGCAGCCCCAGAACCACTGCAACAAAGAGTGAGTGAGTGAGTGAGTGAGTTGAAAGTCATCTCTGCACTTCTTCTGCTATATTGTGACAGGCACAAGTAATACATTGATGACATGTACATTCAAAACATAAACTGTCAAAAATGCATAGATTGACATCTAGATTATCATAGACATGTTTAAACTTTACAACGCATAAACAGAAAGAGCTCATGACTTTATAATATTTTAGTGTCTTTTGTGCCCAGAAGTATGCGATCATTAAGATGTATGTCTCTGTGTACCACTACTTTAAACCACTGGACGATGGAACACCGTCCAGAAGAGTGAGGTCCCCATACACAGGACCAAGGTCGGCCATAGTGCCATGTAGACAGACAACAATCAGGTACTGATAAGCACAATCACAGTAAAAGTTTGTTTCACAGTTATAACAGAAGGCTTTAGTTCTAACAATTCTATATTAGTGAGTTACAGTTATCACACAGTTCAGTGAGCGAGTGAGTTTACTTTTTACACCACTTCTAACTACATTTAAGCTATAATGAGATGTCAGCTTCTTATTGGAGCAAAGTACAAGGTGACAGTCACATTACCACTTTGAAGAAACGTGATGCGGTACTGACAAAATCAAGAAACATTAGAGTCAGTTCCAGTTTGCCAACCCATGAAGGTCCAGGTTAGAATGAGCCTTCAGCAACCCATGCTTGTCGTAAGAGGCGACTAAAGGGATCGGGTGGTCAGACTCGCTGACTTTAGTTGACACATGTCATCGTATCCCAACTGCGTAGATCAATGCTCGTGCTGTTGATCACTTGACTGTTTGGTCCAGATACGATTATTTACAGACCGCCGCCATACAGCTGTAATATTGCTGAGTGCGGCGTTAAACCCCAAAACAACCAGCCAATCGAATTTGCTAGTTTGAGATGTGAATGCACAATTACCAATTTCCAGTGTGTCAAACGCATGTAACTCTGTACATTGTACTGAGTCTATGGTAGTGGTCTGTAAATAATCAAGTCTGGACAAGACAATCCAGTGATATAACACTTCATCACTATCGTAATGAAGTTTGGCTGGCATTTAGAAATTGGAAGTACATGAATACATGACATTTTGTATGGATAACAACTCCTCTTATTCCTTATAGTACCGATGTTTGAGAACTACTTCTTGCTCCTTCATTAGGTGAATGCTAAGTACATGCATAGAGTTAACATATAAATGTTTACATAACACCAGGTAGGATGAATATACAAAGAAAACAATATAATGACAAAGCTAATGAGACAGGATAATGTACAGAGACACCACCATGATGATCCAGCCAATGAGATTAACAGGGGGGAGTTTAATTCAGTTCAATGAAGTATTCTGAATGCCTGAATGTGTATTGATGACAAGAAATGTGTCCATTAATATAGCGCCAAACTCCACACTAGGTATGCTCATAGCGCTAGCAACGAATAGCACACCACATTACTACCCCGGATAACCCAAACTGTCTGTTAGGCGCTAGAAG
Source organism: Haliotis rubra (assembly GCF_003918875.1). Classification (NCBI taxonomy): domain Eukaryota; kingdom Metazoa; phylum Mollusca; class Gastropoda; order Lepetellida; family Haliotidae; genus Haliotis; species Haliotis rubra. The sequence continues at coordinate 1,351,837 of NW_025766225.1, read as the reverse complement.
GTTATAGTCACATGACTTGTTCCACCGGGTACCCATTTTTCTGCTGGATGAACAGGGGCGAGTTTGAACAAACTCACTTGCCTAAGGTGAGACCACATGTATCACATGTGCTTCGTTGTGGGGCAGGACTAAGTCCTAGAAACTCTCAATAGTCAAGCTGTCATACACAGTCACCCATCCAAGATCTCTCCGCGCTCAACGGTGCTTAACTTCAACTGATTTGTGACCTGAGCTCTGTGCACAGGACCCCACGCCACCATATAGTCACTACTTTAGTGAGTGAATATGGCTTATCGCCGCTTTTATCAATAGTTCAGTAATATCACGGCAAGGGACACCAGAAATGGGCTGCACACATTGTACCCATGTGGGGAATTGAACCTGGGTCTTCGGCATGACAAGCAAACGCTTTAACCACTAGGCTACCTCACTGCCCCTGTTCACCATTGTAACCTTTATAAAAGGCAGATAAACAACATGACTTCAGACAGCGCAGCTTACCTCTCCTCTGACGACATGTAGGGGTAGCGAGATGTCCATGGGTACTTCCTTGACCGCATGGTCGTCAACAACAAGGTGTGTGGCTTCATCACTGCCCAGTGATGCATATGTTCCCCCTGAAAAAACATAGTTTGATGGTTAAAATCATCGACAGCACCTGCAATGCTTAAATATACTGCTGGCTTTGTTGACATTGTATCTCAATTGTGTTAACCGATGCACATGATGCTAATCACTGGATTGTCTGGTCAAGTCTTGATTATTTATAGACAGCTGCCTTATAGCTGGAATACTGCTGAGTGCAGCATTAAACAACAAACAACACAGCAGCGTTAAAACTTAAACAGTATTGCCATACAATGGTGATCAGGCCTCAGTTAAGACATTTAGTTCAGGTAATATGGAAATGGGAAGTATGGGTAGTAGGTCGGTTCCTTATCTCCTGTTTTGTTATTTCATACATTTTCCACAAGTGCCACAGCAATGACATGACATAAATAATTAATGTTCTTGATTTGTTAAACAATTACATATTTTTTATAGCTGTTTCAAGCTGTGATAAAAACATCTGGGTCACAGATGAATCAATGGGTTGGTCAGGTGACCTGAATCAGAGGTTGCTATATTCTGCACCTGACAAGTACCTTCCCACAATGCAGATATTATCAATAGAGTTCAGATGAAGGGGACAGAAAGATTTGGGTACAGACAAACGGAACACGTATGAGTTAGAATATTTGCTTCATGTTAAAGTTCAAGTCCATCAATACTATCATTTTTCAATCATATAATACATCAGATTCAATGAACAGAAATCACAAGTTGATATGTAGAGGAAATATAGAATCATGCCTTCCTTATATGAGAATCCAGTGTCACGCCTACAACTGTTCACTGCCTTCCTAATCTATGATCCACGTCAACAACTGTTCACTGCCTTCCTAATCTATGATCCACATCAACAACTGTTCACTGCCTTCCAAATCTATGATCCACATCAACAACTGTTCACTGCCTTCCAAATCTATGATCCACGTCAACAACTGTTCACTGCCTTCCTAATCTATGATCCACGTCAACAACTGTTCACTGCCCTCCAAATCTATGATCCACGTCAACAACTGTTCACTGCCTTCCTTATCTATGGTCCATACCTACAACTGTTCACTCTCTTCCAAATCTATGACCCATGCCTACAACTGTTCATTGCCTTCCTAATCTGATCCACGCCTACAACTGTTCACTGCCTTCCAAATCTATGATCCATGCCTACAACTGTTCACTCTCTTCCAAATCTATGATCCATGCCTACAACTGTTCATTGCCTTCCTAATCTGATCCATGCCTACAACTGTTCACTCTCTTCCGAACCACAGCGCCACGCCTACAACTGTTCACTGCCTTCCAAATCTATGGTCCATGCCAACAAGTGTACTGTGTTTGAACAAACCCAAACCACATCAATTCACCTGCTACTGTTCACCGACTTCAAAACCACAGCACCACGCCAACACCTCACTGCATGAAATCCAGAGTCATACATCTGTTGATCAACACCCATGTCACATACAACTTCCTGTCCATCAAAACTCTCCATTATTGAAAAATGTAACATTGTGTAGTGTTCAGTGTATGTTAACTCTCAATATACATTAAAAAACAACATAAAACGCAATGTATGCAATCATAAACATCATGACCAAGTTTCCCCATTTATCTTCTAATGGATGACAGTCGGCCATCACTGACCTGACCGACTTGACAATAGCCATTGTTTTAGTACATCATGTGTTCTTAATCTTTAAGTTCACAGTATCCATACTTTCCGAGATGTTCAACCTACCATTTTCTATGGTCAATTCTTCCATGTGTTTCTGTTCCTCCTTGGGAGAAGCCAAGAAAGCTGAGACAACACTCGTAAAACGGCTTCACTCGGTACAGCATCTGAAACAGTCACACAGAACACGTCAGAGCGGTGCTGTAACACTGCTAAAACTGTCACCAAACCAGGATGCTAGAGACTCATCCTCGTGGCTGGTCCTGTGATACGCAAGTCACCACAGCCAAGTCACCACTCAGATCATAACCATGTTCACATGAGTTGTGAAGTTGATAATTTCATTTTGGGAATTTTTCTGACAGATGCTTTGAACTTAGCACCCAATATCAGCCTCAGAGCAGATCTCGATAAATACATGATTTGCTAGTCCTATGGCCAAATGGATTCTCATTTCCTGGCCTAAAATCAAGGTTCTAATGGCAACCAACAGCCCCCCAAAAATATATAGGTGTGATGATTTATTCTTCAGAAAGGGTTCTGACAAAAAAGGAAAACAAAATCTGACAGGGACTGATGTAACATTGATGGTATTTCTCAACAACAGAGATAGCAGAAACATCTAACACACGGTTTAGTTTCATTTCTTTGTTGTTTTGCACATAAATGTATGAAATATTCATGTGTACGATAATATAACTTTATTCCCCAGTGTTGCTTCATTATGGTAGTAACATCTCCAGTATCTCGTTTTTCTAAGATATCAGATATTTCTCTCAATCATGAGCTTGGAATCAACAATGTCTCTCATGAATGCAAGTTTAAAATGTGAAAATTGGTGATTTCTTAACAAAACTTTACACCAAAATGCAGCTATTCACATGCACGATATTTGCACAGGCATAATATATAGTGAGTGCTTTAAGAGAGTCTAAACTTTTGATTGGTAGTATATATTGATTTGAACACCATACAGGGTTTCATTCATTGACTTGACTTGTATGAGTGTCATACAGTTAGTACTGACTTTACTTACAAGTGTATATTACGGTTCACTGTACAGATCTGGTATTTTCATTGACTTACAAGTGTGCTTTATTACAGTTCAGTAAACTTTCCTGTGCGTCTCCTACTATCTGACTTACATCTCTTATTGTTAGCTATGCTATCTAGTTGTTGTATGTATTTGTTGGCGTGAGTGTTGGATGTATTCCGTCATGACTGTAACCAAGAAGGAAGTGATACACCAGCCAGACAGGAAATATATCAAGAAGGCAAGATCACTCTCACCAAGACTCACAGCTGTTGGCTGTCATCAACACTGGTAACATGGAGACAAGGAGATACAACAGTTTACACCATGATGGAGACAGGGAGATACAACAGTTTACACCATGATGGAGACAGGGAGATACAACAGTTTACACCATGATGGAGACAGGGAGATACAACAGTTTACACCATGATGGAGGCAGGGAGATACAACAGTTTACACCATGATGGAGGCAGGGAGATACAACAGTTTACACCATGGACACAGGGAGATACAACAGTTTACACAATGATGGAGACAGGGAGATACAACAGTGTATCCAATGATGGAGACAGGGAGATACAACAGTTTACACCATGATGGAGACAGGGAGATACAACAGTTTACACCATGATGGAGGCAGGGAGATACAACAGTTTACACCATGGAGACAGGGAGATACAACAGTTTACACCATGATGGAGACAGGGAGATACAACAGTTTACACCATAATGGAGACAGGGAGATACAACAGTTTATACCATGATGGAGACAGGGAGATACAACAGTTTATACCATGATGGAGACAGGGAGATACAACAGTTTACACAATGATGGAGACAGGGAGATACAACAGTTTATACAATGATGGAGACAAGGAGATACAACAGTTTACACCATGATGGAGGCAGGGAGATACAACAGTTTACACCATGGAGACAGGGAGATACAACAGTTTATACCATCATGGAGACAGGGAGATACAACAGTTTACACCATGATGGAGACAGGGAGATACAACAGTTTATACCATGATGGAGACAGGAAGATACAACAGTTTATACCATGATGGATACAGGGAGATACAACAGTTTACACAATGATGGAGACAGGGACATACAACAGTTTATACAATGATGGAGACAGGGAGATACAACAGTTTACACCATAGAGACAGGGAGATACAACAGTTTACACCATAATGGAGACAGGGAGATACAACAGTTTACACCATGGAGACAGGGAGATACAACATTTTATACCATGATGGAGACAGGGAGATACAACAGTTTTACAGTTTATACCATGATGGAGACAGGGAAATACAACAGTTTACACCATGATGGACACAGGGAGATACAACAGTTTATACCATGATGGAGACAGGGAAATACAACAGTTTACACCATGATGGACACAGGGAGATACAACAGTTTACACAATGATGGAGACAGGGAGATACAACAGTTTATACAATGATGGAAACAGGGAGATACAACGGTTTACACCATGATGGAGGCAGGAGATACAACAGTTTACACCATGATGGAGACCATGATGGATACAGGAGATACAACAGTTTATACAACAGTTTACACAATGATGGAGACACCATGATGGAAACAGGGAGATACAACACAGTTTACACCATGATGGAGACAGGGAGATACAACAGTTTATACCATGATGGAGACAGAGACAGGGAGATACAACAGTTTATACCATGATGGAGACAGGGAGATACAACAGTTTATTCCATGATGGAGACAGGGAGATACAACAGTTTACACAATGATGGAGACAGGGAGATACAACAGTTTACACAATGATGGAGACAGGGAGATACAACAGTTTACACAATGATGGAGACAGGGAGATACAACAGTTTATACAATGATGGAGACAGGGAGATACAACAGTTTACAGCATGATGGAGACAGGGAGATACAACAGTTTATACACCATGGAGATACAGGAGAGATACAACAGTTTACACCATCATGGAGACAGGGAGATACAACAGTTTACACCATGATGGAGACAGGGAGATACAACAGTTTATACCATGATGGAGACAGGAAGATACAACAGTTTATACCATGATGGATACAGGGAGATACAACAGTTTACATCAATGATGGAGACAGGGAGATACAACAGTTTATACCATGATGGAGACAGGGAGATACAACAGTTTATACCATGATGGAGACAGGGAGATACAACAGTTTACACAATGATGGAGACAGGGAGATACAACAGTTTATACAATGATGGAGACAGGGAGATACAACAGTTTACACCATGATGGAGACAGGGAGATACAACAGTTTACACCATGGAGACAGGGAGATACAACAGTTTATACCATGATGGAGACAGGGAGATACAACAGTTTACACCATGATGGAGACAGGGAGATACAACAGTTTACACACCATGATGGACACAGGGAGATACAACAGTTTATACCATGATGGAGACAGGGAGATACAACAGTTTACACCATGATGGACAACAGGAGATACAACAGTTTACAACAGTTTACACCATGATGGAGATGGAGACAGACAGGAGATACAACAGTTTATACACCATGATGGAGACAGGGAGATACAACAGTTTTACATGATGGAGACAGGGGAGATGGACAATGATGGAAACAGGGAGATACAACAGTTTACACCATGATGGATACAGGGGAGACAGGGAGATACAACAGTTTACACCATGGAGACAGGGGATACAACAGGGAGATACAACAGTTTATACACCATGATGGAGACAGGGAGATACAACAGTTTACACCATGATGGAGACAGGAAGATACAACAGTTTATACCATGATGGATACAGGGAGATACAACAGTTTATTCCATGATGGAGACAGGGAGATACAACAGTTTACAACAGTTTAATGATGGAGACAGGAGATACAACAGTTTACACAATGATGGAGACAGGGAGATACAACAGTTTACACAATGATGGAGACAGGGAGATACAACAGTTTATACAATGATGGAGACAGGGAGATACAACAGTTTACACCATGATGGAGACAGGGAGATACAACAGTTTACACCATGGAGACATGGGAGATACAACAGGGTTTTACCATCATGGAGACAGGGAGATACAACAGTTTACACCATGATGGAGACAGGGAGACAGGGAGATACAACAGTTTATACCATGATGGAGACAGGGAGATACAACAGTTTATACCATGATGGAGACAGGGAGATACAACAGTTTACACAATGATGGAGACAGGGAGATACAACAGTGTATACAATGATGGAGACAGGGAGATACAACAGTTTACACATGATGGAGACAGGGAGATACAACAGTTTACACCATAATGGAGACAGGGAGATACAACAGTTTACACCATGGAGACAGGGAGATACAACAGTTTATACCATGATGGAGACAGGGAGATACAACAGTTTATACCATGATGGAGACAGGGAAATACAACAGTTTACACCATGATGGAGACAGGGAGATACAACAGTGTATCCAATGATGGAGACAGGGAGATACAACAGTTTACACCATGATGGAGACAGGGAGATACAACAGTTTACACCATGATGGAGGCAGGGAGATACAACAGTTTACACCATGGAGACAGGGAGATACAACAGTTTACACCATGATGGAGACAGGGAGATACAACAGTTTACACCATAATGGAGACAGGGAGATACAACAGTTTATACCATGATGGAGACAGGGAGATACAACAGTTTATACCATGATGGAGACAGGGAGATACAACAGTTTACACCATGGAGACAGGGAGATACAACAGTTTATACCATGATGGAGACAGGGAGATACAACAGTTTACACAATGATGGAGACAGGGAGATACAACAGTTTATACAATGATGGAGACAAGGAGATACAACAGTTTACACCATGATGGAGGCAGGGAGATACAACAGTTTACACCATGGAGACAGGGAGATACAACAGTTTATACCATCATGGAGACAGGGAGATACAACAGTTTACACCATGATGGAGACAGGGAGATACAACAGTTTATACCATGATGGAGACAGGAAGATACAACAGTTTATACCATGATGGATACAGGGAGATACAACAGTTTACACAATGATGGAGACAGGGACATACAACAGTTTATACAATGATGGAGACAGGGAGATACAACAGTTTACACCATAATGGAGACAGGGAGATACAACAGTTTACACCATGGAGACAGGGAGATACAACATTTTATACCATGATGGAGACAGGGAGATACAACAGTTTTTACCATGATGGAGACAGGGAAATACAACAGTTTACACCATGATGGACACAGGGAGATACAACAGTTTATACCATGATGGAGACAGGGAAATACAACAGTTTACACCATGATGGACACAGGGAGATACAACAGTTTACACAATGATGGAGACAGGGAGATACAACAGTTTATACAATGATGGAAACAGGGAGATACAACGGTTAACACCATGATGGAGGCAGGGAGATACAACAGTTTACACCATGGAGACGGGGAGATACAACAGTTTATACCATGATGGAGACAGGGAGATACAACAGTTTATACCATGATGGAGACAGGGAGATACAACAGTTTATACCATGATGGAGACAGGAAGATACAACAGTTTATACCATGATGGATACAGGGAGATACAACAGTTTATTCCATGATGGAGACAGGGAGATACAACAGTTTACACAATGATGGAGACAGGGAGATACAACAGTTTACACAATGATGGAGACAGGGAGATACAACAGTTTACACAATGATGGAGACAGGGAGATACAACAGTTTATACAATGATGGAGACAGGGAGATACAACAGTTTACAGCATGATGGAGGCAGGGAGATACAACAGTTTACACCATGGAGACAGGGAGATACAACAGTTTATACCATCATGGAGACAGGGAGATACAACAGTTTACACCATGATGGAGACAGGGAGATACAACAGTTTATACCATGATGGAGACAGGAAGATACAACAGTTGATACCATGATGGATACAGGGAGATACAACAGTTTACTCAATGATGGAGACACAACAGTTTATACCATGATGGAGACAGGAAGATACAACAGTTTATACCATGATGGATACAGGGAGATACAACAGTTTACACAATGATGGAGACAGGGACATACAACAGTTTATACAATGATGGAGACAGGGAGATACAACAGTTTACACCATAATGGAGACAGGGAGATACAACAGTTTACACCATGGAGACAGGGAGATACAACATTTTATACCATGATGGAGACAGGGAGATACAACAGTTTTTACCATGATGGAGACAGGGAAATACAACAGTTTACACCATGATGGACACAGGGAGATACAACAGTTTATACCATGATGGAGACAGGGAAATACAACAGTTTACACCATGATGGACACAGGGAGATACAACAGTTTACACAATGATGGAGACAGGGAGATACAACAGTTTATACAATGATGGAAACAGGGAGATACAACGGTTAACACCATGATGGAGGCAGGGAGATACAACAGTTTACACCATGGAGACGAGGGAGATACAACAGTTTATACCATGATGGAGACAGGGAGATACAACAGTTTATACCATGATGGAGACAGGGAGATACAACAGTTTATACCATGATGGAGACAGGAAGATACAACAGTTTATACCATGATGGATACAGGGAGATACAACAGTTTATTCCATGATGGAGACAGGGAGATACAACAGTTTACACAATGATGGAGACAGGGAGATACAACAGTTTACACAATGATGGAGACAGGGAGATACAACAGTTTACACAATGATGGAGACAGGGAGATACAACAGTTTATACAATGATGGAGACAGGGAGATACAACAGTTTACAGCATGATGGAGGCAGGGAGATACAACAGTTTACACCATGGAGACAGGGAGATACAACAGTTTATACCATCATGGAGACAGGGAGATACAACAGTTTACACCATGATGGAGACAGGGAGATACAACAGTTTATACCATGATGGAGACAGGAAGATACAACAGTTGATACCATGATGGATACAGGGAGATACAACAGTTTACACAATGATGGAGACAGGGACATACAACAGTGTATACAATGATGGAGACAGGGAGATACAACAGTTTACACCATAGAGACAGGGAAATACAACAGTTTACACCATAATGGAGACAGGGAGATACAACAGTTTACACCATGGAGACAGGGAGATACAACAGTTTATACCATGATGGAGACAGGGAGATACAACAGTTTATACCATGATGGAGACAGGGAAATACAACAGTTTACACCATGATGGAGACAGGGAGATACAACAGTTTATACCATGATGGAGACAGGGAGATACAACAGTTTACACCATGATGGAGACAGGGAGATACAACAGTTTATACCATGATGGAGACAGGGAGATACAACAGTTTATACCATGATGGAGACAGGGAGATACAACAGTTTACACCATGATGGAGACAGGGAGATACAACAGTTTATACCATGATGGAGACAGGGAGATACAACAGTTTACACCATGGAGACAGGGAGATACAACAGTTTATACCATGATGGACACAGGGAGATACAACAGTTTACACCATGATGGACACAGGGAGATACAACAGTTTATACCATGATGGAGACAAGGAGATACAACAGTTTAGACCATGATGGAGACAGGGAGATACAACAGTTTATACCATGATGGACACAGGGAGATACAACAGTTTAGACCATGATGGAGACAAGGAGATACAACAGTTTCCACCATGGAGACAGGGAGATGGAGCAATGGTAACATAGGACTAATGATGGAGCAATGATAACACAAGACTACTGATGGAGCAATGGTAACACAGGACTACTCATGGAGCAATGGTAACACAAGACTACTGATGGAGCAATGGTAACACAAGACTACTGATGGAGCAATGGTAACACAAGACTACTGATGGAGCAATGGTACCACAGGACTACTGATGGAGCAATGATAACACAGGACTACTGGTGGAGCAATGGTAACACAAGACTACTGATGGAGCAAATGTAACACAAGACTACTGGATGAGCAAATGTGACACAGGACTACTGATGGAGCAATGGCAACACAAGACTACTGATGGAGCAATGATAACACAGGACTACTCATGGAGCAATGGTAACACAGGACTACTGATGGAGCAATGACAACACAAGACTACTGATGGAGCAAATGTAACACAGGACTACTGATGGAGCAATGGTAACACAAGACTACTGATGGAGCAATGATAACACAGGACTACTGATGGAGCAATGATAACACTGGACTACTGATGGATCAATGATAACACAGGACTACTGATGGAGCAATGGTAACACGGGACTACTGATGGAGCAATGGTAACACAGGACTACTGATGGAGGAAATGTAACACAGGACTACTGATGGAGGAATGGTAACACAGGAGTACTGATGGAGCAAATGTAACACAGGACTACTGATGGAGGAATGGTAACACAAGACTACTATTGGAGCAATGGTAACACTGGACTACTGATGGAGCAATGATAACACAGGACTACTGATGGAGCAATGGTAACACAAGACTACTGATGGAGCAATGATAACACAGGACTACTGATGGAGCAATGATAACACTGGACTACTGATGGATCAATGATAACACAGGACTACTGATGGAGCAATGGTAACACGGGACTACTGATGGAGCAATGGTAACACAGGACTACTGATGGAGGAAATGTAACACAGGACTACTGATGGAGGAATGGTAACACAGGAGTACTGATGGAGCAAATGTAACACAGGACTACTGATGGAGGAATGGTAACACAAGACTACTATTGGAGCAATGGTAACACTGGACTACTGATGGAGCAATGATAACACAGGACTACTGATGGAGCAATGGTAACACAGGACTACTGATGGAGCAATGGTAACACAGGACTACTGATGGAGCAATGGTAACACAGGACTACTGATGGAGCAATGATAACTGACTATGGATGGAGAAATGTAACACAGGACTACTGATGGAGCAATGGTAACACAGGACTACTGATGGAGCAAATGTAACACAGGACTACTGATGGAGCAATGGTAACACAAGACTACTGATGAGCAATGGTAACACAGGACTACTGATGGAGCAATGATAACACAGGACTACTGATGGATGATAAATGGTACTACACAGGACTACTGATGGATGGACCAATGGTAACACAGGACTACTGATGGGCAATGGTAACACAGGACTACTGATGGACCAATGATAACACAGGACTACTGATGGAGCAATGGTAACACAGGACTACTGATGGAGCAATGGTAACACAGGACTACTGATGGAGCAATGGTAACACAGGACTACTGATGGAGCAATGATAACACAGGACTACTGATGGAGCAATGATAACACAGGACTACTGTTGGAGCAATGATAACACAGGACTACTGATGGAGCAATGATAACACAGGACTACTGATGGAGCAATGGTAACACAGGACTACTGATGGAGCAATGGTAACACAGGACTACTGATGGGCAATGGTAACACAGGACACTGATGGAGCAATGATAACACAGGACTACTGTTGGAGCAATGATAACACAGGACTACTGATGGAGCAATGATAACACAAGACTACTGTTGGAGCAATGGTAACACAGGACTACTGATGGAGCAATGGTAACACAGGACTACTGATGGAGCAATGATAACACAGGACTACTGATGGAGCAATGGTAACACAGGACTACTGATGGAGCAATGATAACACAGGACTACTGATGGAGCAATGATAACACAGGACTACTGTTGGAGCAATGATAACACAAGACTACTGTTGGAGCAATGGTAACACAGGACTAATGATGGAGCAATGGTAACACAGGACTACTGATGGAGCAATGATAACACAGGACTACTGATGGAGCTACTACTTGGAGCAATGATAACACAGGACTACTGATGGAGACTACTGATGGAGCAATGGTAACACAAGACTACTAACACAGGCAATGGAGCAATGGTAACACAGGACTAATGATGGAGCAATGGTAACACAGGACTACTGATGGAGCAATGATAACACAGGACTACTGTTGGAGCAATGGTAACACAGGACTACTGATGGAGCAATGATAACACAGGACTACTGATGGAGCAATGGTAACACAGGACTACAGATAGAGCAATGATAACACAGGACTACTGATGGAGCAATGGTAACACAGGACTACTGATGGAGCAATGATAACACAGGACTACTGATGGAGCAATGGTAACACAAGACTACTGATGGAGCAATGGTAACACAGGACTACTGATGGAGCGATGGTAACACAGGACTACTGATGGAGCAATGGTAACACAGGACTACAGATAGAGCAATGATAACACAGGACTACTGATGGAGCAATGGTAACACAAGACTACTGATGGAGCAATGGTAACACAGGACTACTGATGGACCAATGATAACACAGGACTAATGATGGAGCAATGGTAACACAGGACTAATGATGGAGCAATGGTAACACAGGACTGCTGATGGAGCAATGGTAACACAGGACTACTGATGGAGCAATGATAACACAGGACTACTGATGGAGCAATGGTAACACAGGACTACGGATGGAGCAATGGTAACACAGGACTACGGATGGAGCAATGGTAACAAGACTACTACAAGATGGTATAAGATTAATATTTGTTGTGTATCAGCATTGTTCATATCAGCTATAAATTTATTAATTGCTGGTCTGTTTGGGCAATTTGTATCAGTGTACAAACTGAATAATTACTTGTTTTAATAATAATCAATATATCATCAATCATGGTTTTGTTTATTCTTGCTTGTTGTTTTAATGCCACACTCACTCAGCAATATTCCAGCTATATGGATGCGGCTCCCGTTAGTTGCCTCTTATGACTAAGATCAAAATTAGTACTTTGACCATAAAATTAGTAGTCAACTGAATACTTAAAATCATAATGGATTCTGAGAAAGATAATATGACACTAATCAAGAGTGAAGCTTTAATTTCACATTTCACAACAGCAGATTTCCAAATTATCAGCATTACATTTCTTCTCTCTTTTTGATGAAAATGTCCTTAATTTAACATATGTTATATTTGGGATTACCCCGTCTTAGTAAAGTACAGATTCTTGTACTTTTGTTGGGCTGAGTCCCATCTGGAATTCGAACCCATGCCCTCAGAGTCAGGCACCTAATCACCAGCACACAAAGTCAGCCGCCTAACAGCTCAGGCGCCACACTGTGTAATCAATTATTTAATCATCGAAAATATATGTTTTTGTCTATACATCAAAATTTTCTTCTAATTACGTAGAATTTCTAGTGTAATTGTATTGGCGTGGTTTGAGGCTAAAATATGTAGTGACTACAATAAAATCATAAGAGGTTGGCATCTCTGAATTACCCAGGGCTTAATGAGGTAGAACTGCACTTCACATTTTATTACTATTCTTATTCTTAAAATCTACACAGAAGTGCATTCACAAGTGATGTTCCCACCTAAACTGATTTACAGAACAGTGGAAACATGGAGTGTTACTTGCATCACTGTTATCTCCCCTGTATCCATGACTACAAAATGTCTGACCATGCTAAATAATATTTACTTTGCATGTAGACAATAGAATCAGCATGTACATTCAGTTTCAATCTCGAGGTCAATTTAGCTCTCAATATTAAAGTGAGCATCACGCAAACTACAAATTTTAAGTGTCTACAATCAAAACAAATTTCATCAACAGAAACAATGTCATGTACCGGAAGATGACAATGTGTCAATCCCACCATTGTGGGAAGTGTGCTGACTGCCGAGTAAAACCGGTCTATATACACCGATGACACCATCACTAACACAACACATGACTTAACAACACATGGTAGCAGGGACACTGTCAGCTATGCTCTTGGTAGGGTAGAAGTTCTAGAACACATCATCTCCCCCACAGCACAACACACAACAAGTGTCAACAGCACACTGTTTGTCAGGGGCAGGTCCTTCACAGTACAACACACAAATGAGCACCTACACTGTTGGTAAGGCAGAACACTATCAGGTCCTTCACAGCACAACACACAAATGTCAACAGCAACTTGTGTCGGGGACTGCATCGTGAGCTACACTGTTTCTCAGGTAGAACAGTATCAGGTCCTTCAGAGCATAACACACAAATGTGAGCTACACTGCATTGGTACAAGGCAGAACACTATCAGGTCCTTCACAGCACAAGCACAACACGTGAGCTAAATGTCACTATCAGGTCCTTCACAGCAACTTGTCAACAGCACCTTGTGGGACTGCATCGTGAGCTACACTGTTTCTCAGGTAGAACAGTATCAGGTCCTTCAGAGCACTAACACACAAAGTGTCAACAGCAGCTTGTGTCGGGGACTGCATTGTGAGCTACACTGTTGGTAAGGCAGAACACTATCAGGTCCTTCACAGCACAACACACAAATGTCAACAGCAACTTGTGTCGCGGACAGCACAACACACAAATGTCAACAGCAACTTGTGTGGGGGACTGCATCGTGAGCTACACTGTTTCTCAGGTAGAACAGTATCAGGTCCTTCAGAGCATAACACACAAATGTCAACAGCAGCTTGTGTCGGGGACTGCATTGTGAGCTACACTGTTGGTAAGGCAGAACACTATCAGGTCCTTCACAGCACAACACACAAATGTCAACAGCAACTTGTGTCGCGGTCTGCATCGTGAACTACACTGTTTCTCAGGTAGAACAGTATCAGGTCCTTCAGAGCACAACACACACATGTCAACAGCACCTTGTGTCGGGGACTGCATCGTGAGCTACACTGTTTCTCAGGTAGAACAGTATCAGGTCCTTCACCATGCTCGATAATCTCCAGGGTTTACGTTACGATCACTCTCCACTATACCCTTGATGCATCCACGGCTTGGCCCGATGATTATATTACCTCTGCTGATATTTTATCCAATCAGGTGTCTATACTTGGAAGTTGAAAGAACCAATCACAACTCACTTTCGCTTCTTAAATTATCTAACCATTAAACTTGGCAACACAACTGATGCAGAGGTACTCTGAAAGAGGTAGAAGGAGTTCTTTTATATATTTTTTTAAAGTTTTAGATCTGTCAAGTTGTCTGTATGATTTCCCCAAAAATCTGAGTGGCGGTGCAAACAAACCCTCGCGACTGCGACCGCTATCTTTGTTGACACTGGCAAGCTCGGATGAAACGGCGGCTTGGCTGATTGGCTACTTTGAGAATGCGGAGCCAGTAAAGGGAGGTAATATAATTATCAGGCCAAGGCATGGATGCATACAGGGTATAGTGGAGAGTGATCGTAACGTAAACCCTGGAGTTAACGAGGATGGTCCTTCACAGCACAACACACAAATGTCAACAGCACCTTGTGTCGGTGACTGCATCGTGAGCTACACTGTTTCTCAGGTAGAACACTATCAGGTACTTCAGAGCACAACACACAATTGTCAACAGCACCTTGTGTCAGCTACTGTATCTTGAGCTACACTGTTTCTCAGGTAGAACACTATCAGGTCCTTCAGAGCACAACACACAATTGTCAACAGGAACTTGTGTCAGCTACTGTATCTTGAGCTACACTGTTGGTAAGGTAGAACAGTATCAGGTCCTTCAGAGCACAACACAATTGTCAACAGGAACTTGTGTCAGCTACTGTATCTTGAGCTACACTGTTGGTAAGGTAGAACACTATCAGGTCCTTCAGAGCACAACACACAATTGTCAACAGCAACTTGTGTCGGCTACTGCATCTTGAGCTATACCGTTGGTAAGGTAGAACAGTATCAGATCCTTCACAGCACAACACACAAGTGTCAACAGCACCTCGGTAAGGAAAGCCTTGTGCTTCCTCGTCATTACTGTTAAGTTTAAGTTGGGTTGACCAAGGACTCAGCTCAACATTCAAGTGCATGTTGATGTGAAAACCTATTTGCCCCAGACAAAAGAAGTATGCACCATGATCGAAACACAAATACACAAACTAGTGTCAATAAAGATATCTCAGACATCTGAAGACTGTGTCATGCAGTCCAACAAATCAATGACGTAATCCTGTCACAATAGCAACGTGCACATAACCTTGAAGTACCCACAGTTTGAAGTCAAGCCAAGGAAGCACAAACATTTACACGTAACACAGGGATGACTGATGCAGTATGATACATAAAACTTGTTGGTACAGAGTGTGCACAAAGACTTACAATTAACCTCACTTGAGTTTATCAAGAACTGATACGTTCATTATAGCAGGAACCTGCATAATGTAAAAGGACAAAATCTGAACATGGGAGGCAGATTTTACCAGGCTTGCTTACTAGTGACGCCCAAAATGGTATGTCTTTAAATGTTTTTCAGTTGATTTAGAGATTTACTGGCCAAGCTTATTAATCAAGAAGTGAATCAAGCAAATTTGCAGTCATTGATGGAAAGGTTAAACCCACGGGAATGATCATAAAACAGCACAATTCAAGGAGTCAGCTAACCCTGACAGTCAAAATTTAGAGGTCCATTGATTCACAGACCTCAAGAAGACTAAATACATGAATATTCTAAACACTGCACAGGATATATCAGGTAAACTATGCAACACTATAGAATGTATCTGAAATGTATCTGACAACTGCGTCTCCCCAAACACTCACCAACCAATAACATCCAGACATGTATAGTATGTAAACAACAGAAATACCAACAGCTTACTCACCATTTTCTTGCAGTCAGCCTTCAGTTCAGTGTTTTCTCGTTCCGCCCACGCCCGGTGTACCCAGTCCTCGCTCATGATGGGAATTCCGACACTGACAGCGAACTGAAACACACGAGATGACGACGTGCTGACCTGGTGCTGACAGAGGCCCACTGCCTGCCTGCCCACTCAACCGTAGGTCAACAAACACCAGCTCACTGTTTGTCTGGTGTGTTTGTACTGAGATCAACACCGTGATGACACCATGCATTATAGATGATGAAGAGAGGCCTACCTCACACCTTCACGTCAGAAATAGTAGGGGGGATCTGACTGAGATACTGCTGGTTTGCTGCTGTTGTTTACACAGAAACCTTTAATCTTTAATTTAAGCTTTATATGGTTACTAGTAACCATTATGAAACAGTTGCTTGATTTCCAGTTATAATGTTCAGCACTGACTCTAGACATCTGGTTTTACATTGTGCCAAGAGGACTGAAGTTAGGACCTGTATTGTTTCTGTTGTGGGTGGGTATAACGAATAATGCTATACAACTCACACTGTCATGATTGGAAGTGTAAATATTTCAAATATGACAACCCATTAGCTTTTAAGTTTATTTCACAGTTATGCTATTATCATTAATCAATGTCCTGGAGGGAGTCTCTTTGATGTGATTGTATTATTGTTACAAGAGTGTGTTTTTTTGTAATTTGTATTATCATTGATTAGGTGATAGTTATTATGGGTCACAATGTTTAAAGATTTGAGTGTGGGTTTTGGCTCACATCTCGCATCATATATGTTCAATGGCAATACTATTTTAGCAGTAGGCCTTTATGATAGCGCTCCAGAGTTGCCTCCCTTGGCTTTATTTTTGTTTTGACTCCTGGTCGAATGTTCAACATGATTCGTGAATGTTCTCAGTGGATAAAGAATGTTCTAGACTCTGTGTCAGTATATATAAAGGCTGGTTGTTGTGTTGATACACACACACGGACTAACACACGGAATTACACATGGACTTATCATATCACTGGAGTTGTATACATCTTTCTGCCATCACCTGCCTACCGTCGTCGTCTGTCAGTCTACATCGTCAAGACCGATTGTCTACTTACATTGTAAAATACCTTCAATTAGAATATCTGCTCTTATTGTAAATGCCAAGACTCTGGTGAGTTAATATTTCATATTTGTGACCCATTACAGTAGATTTGTGACTCAATTGCATTTTACTAAATATTTGCATTGTCATTCATTGTAGCTTGCTCATTGTTTGCTCCAAATATTATTGCATATTTTAGACTTGTCTGTGTTATATTTTGCTGGTTCAAAGGGGACTCTTAATCCTTTTTGTCATGGCAATTATTTAACCGTAACAACATTTTGAGATAATTTAAAAATATTTGTTTATTACTATTTGTTATGATCTAACAATTTTATTACTTCAGCCCTTTCACTCCCATGTAAATGAGTAGGTTCATAAATCAAACTTTCTCAAACAATCTGGCTTCATTTTAAAACCAAATGCAAAACTAAACTGCCACAGAACACAAATAAATTTTAAAGTTAAAGGGAATAGAATAATCATAAAAATGCTTGTATGTTTTTAAAAATCTATGGGAAACTGTAAAAGCAACCAAATTTCCTACATGACAGGTATTGTTTTGTGACAACATCCTATATTAAGTTCTATGATGTTGCTATTTGTACATAAAGGACATAAGTTGTGAGGTTTTTAATACAGTAAAAAAACATAGCCTTTCTTTGCTGTTTTGTTGGTATCAGAAAATACATGCTTTATCTGATCACAGGATAGTACTTATAAGTTTAATTGTGGTGAATTACAGATTCAATCTATCAGATTATACCAACGACCAAACAACAAGGCAACTAATCTGAATGTGACTGTTGTTGAGGTATACGTTAACTGTTTACAGCATCTGAATGCAGCATATATACTAAGCAGCAAAAGAAATGTCAGTTTGGAATTTTCTGTCAAGAAAAGGATAACTATAAACTCATTTAATGTTTTGATTGTATATTTTTTACAACATCTCCAACTTTATCTGAGCAAAGACATTCCTTGCCAAACTGGAACCCAGGAAATAGTCTCAAAACGCAACCTGATCTCGGAGATGGTACAGTGTTCTCCATGTTTTTCATGCAACTCATGCTCCACGTGCTGTTCACAAGGACCAGCCATATAAAATGCACCCCCAAACCTGGTTGAAACATTCACATTACAACGTCAGCAGGATGCCACGACTCACGACAGCTCAGAGGAACGAGGTACTAGGAAGACTTGAAGCTGGCCACACTGCACAAGCCGTTGCCAATCACTTCCAGGTCTACATTCGGACCATCTACAGGCTGCAGCAACCATTCCGGGTCACCAACACCACAAATGATCGTCCCCGTACTGGCAGACGAAGGGTGACCACAAAGACAACAAGACCGCAATGTTGTGTGACAGCATGTACAGAATCCCTTCATGCAGGCATCCGAAACAGGACGCCAGACAGTGGGAACACACGGAAGACCAATCAGTACTGACACAGTACACCAACGTCTTCACAGCGGGAACCTCCCCTGCCGTAGACCTTACCGTGGACCTATCCTCACTAGTGGTGGTCTGATTAATTGAAATAATCGAAGATTGGTCGTAGTGACTAAACGACCAAACAATCGATCATGTTCTCTCATAATCGAACACAAACAATTCTGGAACACTTGTTTTCATTAACAGTATTTTTCACTAGGTTGGTTTTGTCTGTTACATTTCATAAGCACTACAAGCTCGTTCCAAGTCATGATTGAATTTATCTTAAAGACGCTAAAAAATTCCTGTTCCTAACATACTAGTCATCCTTTAAAGATGTGAAATTTTGCCCCAAAAAACTCAAAGAACTACATGTTTTTTTCGGTATTTTTTTGTGTATTAACAAATTTCATAAATGGCGCTAACCAATTATTTTCGATGATTGATCAGTGGTAATGAACCAATCATCAATTATGAGATTTTAACCAATTCCAACACTAATCCTCACCCCTCGTCATCGGCGTGAACGTCTACAGTTTGCCCTACAACACAAAAACTGGCAATACAGGCAATGGAGAACTGTTCTGGTCACAGATGAGAGTCGGTACTGCGCATCAACTGCAGATGGCAGAACAAGACTATGGCAACGACGTGGCCAGCGTTACTAAGACCAATGTGTTATGGAAAGAGACTCATGGGGAGGTGAAAGCATCATAGTGTGGGGTGGAATAGGACTGAACAATAGAGGAGAGAGGAGGCGGCATCACAGCGGTGCGCTACATCGACTAAGCTCTCAGACCCCACGTCATACCACATTTCACACATCACCAGAACAACATTTTCCAGCATGATAACGCCTGGGGCCATACTGTCAGTGTCAGAGCTACACGGGACTTCCTACAGCAGAACGGTGTCAACAGTGGCCAGTCCTGATTTAAACCCAATTGAACATCTTTGGGATGAAATTCAGAGGAGACTGAATAATGTCATACTAAGGCCGAACACAGCTGATTTATTGCGCCAGGCCTTTCTCAGAGTGTGGTTCCAGGTGCCAATGGCCTTAATCAATCGATTGGTGTACTCCATGCATAGACGCTGTGCTGCAGTTATTGCCGCTCGTGGTGGTCACACTAGATACTGAAGTCAAGAGTCTGAATGGACTGCAACGCTCACGTAATGTCTTGAAATTGTGCTGAGTTATTCATTGATGTGTCAAGATATTGTACACAAAAAATGGTTTTGATCCGCTTATTATGTCCATTTCTGTAATGATTTATTTGATTACAGTGCCTATCTTATTTTGAATTCGTACTGACGTTTTTTTGCTGCTGAGTATATATGGAACTTATGCCAATGAGATTAACACATTCTTAAATTCTCACATTCCAAAACAGCATCTCAGTGAACAGACAAAGTGGCAGGGATTCCCCTGGAATGTTATGACTAAGGGCCTAGGGCCCACAGTGGTTTACTGTAGTGGGCCCTAAGTCCCAGCACCTGGTTCGCGCAGACCCGCTTATAAAGCGCCAGTTTTTTGTTGTTTTTTTGTTTTATCAACATAAAGTTGTTTTGTTTTTGTTGGTTTTTGTTTGTTTGTTTGGTTTTGTTGTGGGGTGGGTTTTTTGCCCTCCCATTGGTGGGGGTCTGCGGTGCCTCCCCCAGGACAATATTTTGATATTTTGAGGTGAAATGGTGATATCTGAGAGCCTTTCCAAGCCCAATATTCATCTTTAATTGCTCCCAAAACAGTTCAGTTTTAGGGTGTAAATACTTTATGAAAAAGAAATTATTCGTCAATCCAGAAAGTGTGTTTGATGCACTGATGGATCTGCACGCACGGCAACACATTTTGTTACTTTTTGCATCACAGCCAAGCCAATGATAAAGAGACAGCCAATTAGATTGGAAATTACGTTTGGTTTCTTCCTTTTCCTCCGTACAACCATCTCAAGTTTCCTTTTTGGTAATTTCAGGATAGTAAATTAGTGAACTGTTTTGAAATGCAAGCTCAGCTTGCTTTTTCGGCGGCATGGTTCAGCCGGAACATTCAGATGCATTCATATGACATCGGAATGAGAAACGATATATATTTGAATGAAAAACGGTGTCTCTCCAAATGTTCAACTCAATAATCCAGTTTTGAATGGGTAAACAAAACTGGTTTAATTTACTTCTGTGTTACATTGTTAATCGGAAACACTTGTTTTTTAATAGCACTAACCTTACAAATATACACAAGGAATA
Organism: Haliotis rubra; assembly: GCF_003918875.1. Taxonomy (NCBI): domain Eukaryota; kingdom Metazoa; phylum Mollusca; class Gastropoda; order Lepetellida; family Haliotidae; genus Haliotis; species Haliotis rubra. The sequence goes on along the minus strand of NW_025766225.1, from coordinate 1,329,919 downwards.
AGCAGAGGCGGATTTTGCTGATGTGGCTATCAGTGCATTATGCTGATGTGGCTATCAGTGCATTTTGCTGATGTGGCTATCAGTGCATTTTGCTGATGTGGCTATCAGTGCATTTTGCTGATGTGGCTATCAGTGCATTATGCTGATGTGGCTATCAATATCCACCTGGGTGTAAGAAATGTGAGCAATATTCCAGCAATATCACAGTATGGACGCCAGAAAGTGACTTAACACCCATGATAGGAATGGGTCCGGGTCCTAGGCTTGACAAGAGAATGTTTTAACTACTAAAGTACCCACTGCTGGTAAACCCCAAGAAGCTACTCACCCGGTACTTCTGACTCCCTCCACAGTTGGCCACCAGGTGGGTGACCTTGGTGTTGATGTCTTTCCTGACACTGCCTGCCATATGGTGAACCAGATCCACCAGGTTACACTGTCAACAGCAGAGAGACTGGCTGGTGGGTGGGGTCAAGTAATGCAAATACAACAGACAAGGGAGGCAACTCTTAGCAGCATTATTGTTCACGGGGATTCTGGAATCCTTGGAACATTTGAACAAAGGGATTCATGTCATCTCCAACTTTCAACATTAACTACATGATCAACACAGGGGAGGCAACTCTATGTATATTTATTTAGGTGTTTCCGGGAGTACTTGAGGCATTTCAATGTAGGGATGTCCTTACTCTCTAACTTTCAACATAACTTACAGGGCTCAATTGAGTGCTTTGTTACTTGTACTGGTGCAACCCAATATTACAAAGTGCAACCTAGTTATTAGTCTAACTTGCACCAGGTGCAAGTCAATCTTTGAGTGGGTAAACTTCAGAATAGAACATCTAAATAATTCAATAGCATATTTCTGATATTACATATTGCAATAAAAACAGTGCAACTGGAATTTGACGGGTGCAACTAGGATTATATTTAGGTTGCACCTGGTGCAAGTGGGTTAACATCTCTTAAATCGAGCCCTGACTTAGATTTACACAAGGGGGACAACTGTTACCATCTTGGGCACACAATGGGTGCAAAGAGACCTCTTCTTGGCACATGTTTGGTATCTATCCAAATATTATGACCTCGAAGAGAAGTCCCTTAATGAAACTTTGACAATATAAATGCATTTCTCTTAAGCTCAAAAAAAGAGAGGCTGTAGTAATCTTACATGTGCTTTGTGTATGATGTATATAAACACACTTGTTCTGAGGAAGTAAACATCTCAAATGATACCAGCAACATTTATTAAGCCAACACCTATTTTGAACTATTAGATAATAGAGTAAGAGGCGACTAACGGGATCGGGTTGTCAGGCTCGCTGACTTGGTTCACACGTCATCGGTTCCCAGTTGAGCAGATCGATGCTCATGTTGTTGATCACTGGATTGTCTGGTCCAGACTCGATTATTTACAGACTGCCGCCATATCGCTGGAATATTGCTCAGTGTGGCGTTAAACTAAACTCACTCACTCACTCAGATAATAGATTGGTCTCTCACCACTTGTTCCCGCACTTTGAATCCTGTGAAGCAGACAATAACCCCCTTCATTGAGGGGCAGAACTGTGGCCGGCTGGAGTAGGGGAGAGACTGCAACAAACAGAATAAACATGAAATTAATTATATTTTTTAACAAGAAGACAAAGTCATCAATAACCCCCGCAATGGCAAGATACTCTTCATGATTATGTCTACGAGTTATGATTATGTCAAATATTTAGGTGTGTATATAGAAAAGTGGAAGGAGAGTATTGAAAGGTTTTTTAAAGTTCTGCTCCAGAAAGGAGCACTATCACCAATTTCAGTCTAGGTCGAACTTGTTGCCATTGAAATGCCAAAAATATTTTATTCAGAATTCCAAAACTACCATTAGGCACCAGTACACCACCAGTCCTATGTCTGTGCCAAGTTTGGTGAAGAAATATTGAACGGTTTTAGAGTTCTGCTCCGGAAAAGACAAATGTGCACGGACGGACGGACGGACGAACGCACAGACGGAGTCCATTTTAATACCGCCCGCAAAACGCGTTGCGTGATAAAAACCAAGTGAGGCTTGACTCAATCAATACTTTCAGGATGGATCCAGTCATGAATTCGAACTCAATTTCAAATTACACAAACTATAATGGCCATCATCGTCTTTGTCATCATCACCATCGTTTTCATCATCAGCGTCGCTGTCACCACCACCACCTAGTATTTTAAATGTATCCCATTATGTAGACACACTGCAATAATCTGCATGGCAAACACAGGCCTTGTACCTCATTAGCTTTAACAGCACTGATGATGGCTGGGGGGCCCAGTATCCGCGCCTCGGCCTTGTGCAACTTATTGTAGATGTCCCCCTCAAAAGACGACAAGACGAACACAGTATCATACTCTCCGGCATCTGGCACAAACTCCAGGCCGGTCGGAGAATTCACAACATCTGCTTCCTCCACTGTCTGCAACATAACCAGCATCAGGATCATGTACAGGATCATCAGTGATAGAAATTAACTGGGATACAAAATTTGTTCAGAGTCCTGGGCTTGCAGAAAGCCTTTTTGGTAAATCATAGAGTATCATTCAAAACATGTCATCAGACATGAGTCATGAAACACATTAAGCAATCTTTAAGCATTAAAAGTGGTGTAAAACCATATTCACTCACTCACTATCAGGAAAAAAACAACTAGCCCTAGGAACACCAAAACAAAAGACTGACTCTCAATGTCAAGCTTGTGCCAATATGTATAACTGCTCAACTCAAATGTTTGATGCATAATTCCACACTCAGCAATATTCCAACCCTATGATGGTAGTGTGATATAATCTAGTGACTGACATCATGTGTATTGATCTGCACAAATAGGATACAACGACATACAATCAACCATGACACCCAACCTGACCATCCAATCCCTTTTGTTGTGTCTTATAAAAAGGCCAAAGAAAAAAAACGTTGTGGTTCCGATAACACCTCTTTAAAATTTAGGGTAGGTAGGTAGGAAGGATTTATTTTTCATTTTTTTTTAGAAGTAAAGTACGAACTAATAACACATTTATCAATGTGTAATTGTTTATTCAATTAAGCTTGCGGCCTTCATGTCGACTTTCTCTATCAGAATGACCGATATCTGTCGGTGACGGGCAAAAACAATGGTATCTAAAAGCTTATTTTATTCATACCTCTTAAAAAAACTAGGGTCGGCACCAGAATTCAAGGGTCGGTCAGGTAATCGGATCGGAACCACAAGATGCTGGAGACCTACATATTGTTGTGCCACTCCCCACCAGTATATACGAGCACAGCTAATGACATTGACATAACAGAATTATAATGACAACTCTGAAAAAAAATAACCTTACAAACTTTCTTATTTCTAACATTGAACTAACATTAAAAAAACTGCCCCAGACTTAACAACAAGTGTAATAACCTATTATCAGTGTATCCTGGCTCAGCAAGGGGCATAACTCTAAGGTAGGCATGCTTCCTAGGACTGCCTGAAAGAGGGTCAGTTAAGTCCTCACCTGTAACGCCTTCTTGAGGTCTGTGTGTTGTTGACACTCACTGCCAACGAGGACGACGCGAAGTGCCTTGCCATCTGTAACAACCAACTTCATCATTCACACCCACACATACGACATGTACAAGGTCACATCCATTTATATATAGACAGGGTTTGTGGAACAAATGAACAATTGTAACTTTATCCAATCACTAACCCTAGTTACCATCTTGTGTCACTAATGGCGCAGTTGTGAGTCTACTCTAGAAGCAGTTAGTACTGTCAGACAAATGTCGAACACTATGTTACAACATCTGTCTATATAACCATGTTTCCATGGTTACTTTAATAAGCTGACTGACAAGAAACTTGAACAAAGAAACTTGATCAGAACTAATCTGTAGTTAGTAAACTGACAACAAACTACATATACACATACTATTATGTACTATTGTTAGAATCTGATATTCAGATATAGTAAGTCTAGTTAGTAAATTGATGGGTAATGGATAAGCTATAGATAAGCAGCATGGTGCAGTGACACTGATATATACGACTGCCATGACAATAAACTACTATATTCATTCATATGTCTATTTACAACGTGCTTGCCTTCACTGAGCGTGCTCAGAGCGCATACATGAAAGGATTAGACAAGGAGAGACTCAAACTTAGGAAGCCTGATAGGAATATGTTTTGAGTGGCCTTGAACTGTCCTAGTGACAGGTTTGCTTCGGATGGACTGGTAGTGTGTTTTATTTTATGGCAGTTGCAACACTAATGTAAGGATCTGTATATAAACGGTTTCAATTTCCTGACTGATAAATTAGCCATAGGATGTCCCTCGGATTTGTACATGGGACTGATGTAAATGTATCACAACAGGACATGAATGTTTCGTTTACAACTGACGAAACAGCAGATGCTAAACAAGCAATCATCATGATAATAAAAGGCTTTGGCAAAGAGCATGAACTATCTGTTCAGCCATGTAAACAGGTCGCTTCATGATCACTTCAGTTCAGTGATACAATCAGCCCTTCAAAGCACCTAACCAGCAAATCACCAGTTTTATTGTGTTTTCACATACATATTTGTGTAATTCACGCAGATACGCAGCTTATCTGTACCTCTGAGTATACATGAAGTTTTGTGATTATCTCTGTTGTTTAAGTTAAAATCTACACAGACTTTTATTCACACTACAGTCATCCATTGTAATGAATTGACAAAACACCATACTTCACATAAAAAATACATTTCATAAAACATGAAAAAGAAAATACAATCACTCAAAATCAAAAAGATAAACTCTTTCTGTTATCACAACCATTAGGTTTATGGACTTAGAGTGTAGAAAATAGGCTCTGCATGTACAATTGATGTCACTCACTGTTAAACACTAGGGCTCGCAATATATCACAATATGTATTGGAATATGGGTACCAGAATCGCAACATATTGCAATACAATTTATTTGCCAATACACAGCTCTAGCTCAGACTGAATAAGGTCAAATGTTAATCTGAACAGGCTAAGTTTACTTAAATCTCTTTGGCTGGGTTTCTAGACATCAGTTTTAATTATGAAGTTCATCTCATTAACATTATCAGCTTAGTCTTCAGTCAGATTTATTGTATGCTGTGTTTTGTGTCACCAGAGGCAAACTGACGAATTATTTCCAGAAGAGTAAATAATGGTAAATAGAAGGTAAATTACTGAATCTGGTCCAGACAAACCCATGGTTGATATTATGAGTGAGTGAGTATGGTTTTATGCCACTTTTAGCAATATTCCAGCAATATCATGGTGCTACACCAGGAATGGGCTTCACACATTGTACCCATGTGGGGAATCGAACCCTGTCTTTGGCGTGACAAGCGAACGCTTCAACCACTAGGCTACCCCAACGCCCTGATTGATGTTATAACAAGAACCCACAGGCTACTTTTGTTTTCAATGGTTTGACCACCAGGGCCCTCTTACACAAACTGATTGTTGCCCTAATTACATAGTTTGTTTTTTTTCGCTGGGTGTTCTTAGCTGGTTTACAGGTTATTGAAAAAAAGAAATTCACTTCAGTCGGAAAAATAATTCAAAGATGTTTTCAGTGTCACTATGGGCAGACAAGAAATCTAATCACAGCAGGAGTTAATGACACTAGCTGTCAACAGTGCACTGTCACAGCAATACCTGCTGTAAACCAGTTCTGATGGATGACTGAATCATCAACATATATATTTGATATATTGCATTATTCTTTACAGGTTTCAGGTCAGTGATAAGATATTTTCTAACAATGATAATTCAAAGTTTTATATTGATCCCCTATTTTCTCCCTATTTGTGTACGAGGATCCACAAATTTAGCCTATCATAAAAGGGACCTAAAGTGCTGGGACCTTTTCCACCTTGGGTGCCTACAGATGTATGGGGTGCTTCATTGAAGCCCTTGGGTTTCCTTCGATTTAGAAGGGAAAAGTTTGTGTAACCTTAAAAAACTCTTACTAGTTCCATAACAATTCAAATTTTTGGCTTTGTGTCACAAGCAGGATTTTACATGACGCGTGATTCCTGCGTATTTGATGCAACAATTTTGTAAAAGACTCAGAGTCACTCTCAAAATATTATAATATGAGTCAAGCTTGACGCAAGTCTTATGGGTGACCATCAGAATTCAGTTCAATAAATCAACTTCATAAACAAACAATGATAGACTTCTGTGGTAGTTTGACTTTTTCAGAGCTGTCAGATTGTTCAAGGGAACTCAGAGGAGACACTAATCCTGGTTGTTTGAATTGAAATATGCTGTAGTTGCATTTGGTGGTGTGACATACACAGTTACCATGGGCGGATCCAGGAATTTTGAAAGGAGGGGGTTCAGGGGGTTCGAACCCCTGAACACCCCATTGGCTCCGTCAACGCAAAAAAAAAATCTTCAATGTGATCTTAAGTCATTTTCAATGGGTGGGGGTGGGGGGTGGGTTGTTGAACACACACCCCTTGTGGATCCGCCACTGGTTACATACTGAGAATAATTAACACAAATATCACGCCAATGAAGTGATCTGTTCGGACTCACCTTTGCAAGTGATAACTTGTCACAAAGTTCACAAATGTTGTCAGTAAATAATCTTACGTTTTTCATGCTGTAGGTCTTTATTAGATTTTTTTTTCAGTTCATGTTCATAACTGTACGTTACAGTAAATAAATCACATTATTTGTTCAGGATACTGGAATTTATTATGATTGAATTTAACAGTGGAAATATTACTATTTATCAACTAATCATATAAATGACAATACAACACAAAACAATAAAATCTTTCCAAAACTCTTGCTTTCGGATTTACAAAAAGAAATATTAAATTTTCATGACTCAAATATTGAAAATGACTCCCCCAAATAATATTGTGAGTCACCATGACTCCCATTTTTCAACATCTGTGTAAAACCCTGCACAACACAGTGGCCCAGATAAGCTGCGTACCCGGGTAAAGTACGCATGAAAAAATTCCAATTACGCATTGAAAAATAATTGTTGCGTACCAAATTACGCATTTAAAATGTTACATACGCAAAATGTTTAAAACAAATGCGTACAGAATATATTTATAAAAATCGCTTGCATAATAGAAAGGCATCGATTGCTATCAAGTTGTACTGATAGTATAGGACTAGTGTTGTACTGTCAGTATAGAATGAGTGATTTTTTTATGAAATCATTTCCCTTATATTTATGTTGGTTTTGATTAGGTATGACATAAGGCAGAACATACCTGCTTAGTAAACTTACTCAATGACATAATACTTAGGTGAGTAAAATGACCGAAATACACACATATTTGAAAGCAGTGCGTAACGGAAAATGAAATACCCACTCAACATTCATAATACCCACTCCAAAAAAATACAGTGGGTACAGTACCCACATGAGCTAAATCTTATCTGCAGCTCTGACAACACTCGTATACCAGTGTGAATGATTCCAGTCTCTGCACAAAGAGGAACTGAATCCACCTGCTTTCAGTTTATCATGGAGCATTACATTAAATTTACAAGGAGCGGACAATAAACACATAACAATGAACACAAATACTGATCGTAACTTTTCTGCAGTTTTCAGTATGTAATTTTTTGTCGGCTCTATGCAAAAATAAAACATTATCCAATCAGGACATGCCACACACAAAGCTCAAGGCAACATTGATGATGTACGAGCACAAAATGCTTTAAATGGATGATGGGAGAAGGCAATGAAGAGCTAGATTTGACTTGGTGTTTTAACACGATAAGCATATGATACAACTATTTCTGACAGAATCTGAGCACATTATGCTTTAGATGGATGATGGGAGAAGACGATGAAGAGCTTGGTTAGATTTGGGATGTAAACACGGTAAGCAGAAAACTACTTCTGACAGAATCTGAGCACATTATGCTTTAGATGGATGATGGGAGAAGACGATGAAGAGCTTGGTTAGATTTGGGATGTAAACACGGTAAGCAGAAAACTACTTCTGACAGAATCTGAGCACATTATGCTTTAGATGGATGATGGGAGAAGGCGATGAAGAGCTTGGTTAGACTTTGGATGCAAACATGGTAAACATACCACTATTTCTAACAGAACTTGTCTGCTCACGAATGTTGCACCGAGACCGTATAATGTGTTGCTGGCCACGATTAATATAAACTGAAACAAACAAAATGTGCAACTCAAATAAAACAGTGACATGTGCATGCAGACTAAATAATACATCTCAACTACGACTACCGGTATGTGCACAGGGATGGAAATTAACTAAGGAGATCCATGACCCGAAAAAGAGATCACATAAAGCAGTACCCCATAAATTAATTGTTTAAAATTATTTGCCTTTATGATACATTTAACACTATAATTTAACAAAACTGGTCTGGCCCAGCAGGTTAGTGTTTATTTCCATCCCTGACCGGACTAAAGACAAAGCAAAGAAAAACAATAGCATCATATGAACCACTAACCATGACAATATTTCATAAAGACAACATGTCAACACAGTAAATAATTGTGAACATTAATATTGATAAATGTTCTATGTTTGCCTAAAACAGATTGAATGAAATAACATAAGTATGAGTGAGTGAGTGAGTGAATTGGGTTTAAGGCTAGCAGCTTTTAGCAATATTCCAGCAACATCACGACGGGGGACACCAGAAATGGCTTCACACATTGTACCCATGTGGGGAATCGAACCCGGGTCTTCGGTGTGACAAGCGAATGCTTTAACCACTAGGCTACCCCACCGCCCCCATAACAAGTATGAACATTATGTGCATGAGAGAGGCAACGAGCATCTGTTTAGTATGAAATACTGTGGTAGCTTCAATACAGACATGATAAGACAGAAGATTACCATCAGAACACACCATGGTAACTATGGTAACTAGGGCTGCAACGAATACACTATGTGGCGAATATGATATGTATCATGAATATTGGGTTACGAATACGAATAATTATTCACGAATACAATATTGTAGTTATGTGATTGATGCACAATATGGAATGCCCATTTTGATAGTTTTGATTTGTCACAGCAATAACCAGTGATCTCATGACACTCAAATTTGTTATGTAATAGTTATAGTCGACAGTACCATGTGCGGCCTTGGCAAACTAACATGACTTGCGCTACTGCAATGCTAGTACATATTCAATCCTTGCATATCTCACTTTCCAAAAGTACACAAGGGTTCAAGTAAAACATGCTTCCTTAAACAAATTGTAAATATTTGTTAATATTCGGTTCTGGTGACCACGAATAACGAATTGAATTCATGAAGGGCTACGGTTCGATTCACCGAATATGCGAGTGCATCGTTACAGCCTTAATGGTAACCATTCATGATATGATTTGTTCTACAATTTGTTTATTTTCTTCCTTCAGAAGAGTATAGGTATAAGTTGATACACCTTTCATGTGTTTAGGAACCAGTGTTTGAGCTTAAAAGAAATGCTAAGGACGTGTCAACAGTAATTCATAAAACCATGTGCCTTATAGCACAATACACATATAATTCTTTATAAAGTGTATATGCACTTACAAATCATAGAATTTTTAACAATTTAACAACATGAAATTAGAAAACATTTTGCACGCTTTGGGTGACATTCAGAGATTTTCTCCTAGACTGTTTCTAAATAACAGAACATATTTTATCATGTTCAGGGAAGAGAAAATATTACCTTATTAACATCAAAATCTTTGTTTATTATGTTTTGTGTGCATAAATGTAAGGGGAAATATGATAAATCTTGATCAACATTAACATGTTAACCAAATCTGAGGGAAATATTGACTTCTCGCACGGAAATATCATCTTTGGTTTCCAGGGTAAAAAAAAACCCCACTTACTGTGGTGATTTTACTTGTGAAATGTACACTATATAAAATAAGTTTAAAAAATATAAAGCCAAACTTTTAATTTCTCTAAAGAGAAATACAAAACTATTATAAAGCGACAAAATCTATAGCATTCTCAAATGCAATGCCAGCAAATTTCTATGCCTTTTGGTATTCCTTCCATGCACTTTTTGCCAGTTATATTGATCCATGATGTTCTGTATATCAGAACTCAACTTTGAAATTACATATGTACATTTGAATCACATATCAGCTTCCAATGGATGATGAAAATGTATTAGTAGATGTACTATGTGGAGTACAACTTAACATTTAAATTATCTGTGGATATCTGCATCTTGTACCAGCTTCGGAATGTATGATGATTATTGTATACTACTTGTACTGTGTACATTACAATCCAACCTGTGAATTACTTATTTAATTCTGTATCATGTATCAACTTCTGACTGTATGACAATGATTATATTATGTAACATGTCAATAATATACCTGGGAAATAAACATACTTTTCCAAAAAAACAATAAAACAACATGTTAACAAATTTGATTCTAACAGAATTATCAAGCAAGTGAAACATTGCTCCTAAGTGTAAATAAAGAAGTCGTTCATCCATATATCTCATCCTTACTCGTAAACAATGAAGACAATTGCCAGGCATCAAAGTAGACACTTTTTATTCAAACATTGTCTTGAGTGAATGAAAATATACGTGCCAATTCAGTTCGTAGGTCAAATGGATTGGAAAATATGATCAAATAAACATTCCATGTGGTACACTGTTATTTGTTTTTCATTCATATTCCATTAGTAAGAACAAGTTAAATTGAAGTATTCTAAATACCCCTATCATTTAGATGGTATGTACGATTGTATTTATGGTGTTAGGGATGGGGAAAGTAATGCGTATCTTATTTTTTCAGACAATCAATACAAATTATCATATTTAGTTTCAGCAAATACGACACAACAATGGAAACCTCCCGTGGGAATAAAAGGCCACGCCTGCCACATGTTGAGAAGATGTGGCTTCAGTCACGCTTGGTCACCTGTCATATTAATCCACCAAATTTAGGAACATTTCACGATCGACATCCTTTTTAATCTCAACAATCATGACAAAAACACGAGTATGTATACCAGTGCTTGAATTTAAACAACATCACGTGTTAAATGTGTATTCAACAGGCGACCCTTCGTGATGATCTATCACCGAAAATGTAAACACAAGGCCGACACCTGTTGAAAACAAGATGCGACATCGCACCAGTCGTTATCTGATGTGAACAAATGTAAAATACAATTTACATTTCACAGATTGGCATGATAATATAATATCGAACCATTCGATCGAGACATACCATCCTCTTTCACAACCTGAAGTACTCTTCCATCCGCCATTGTTTTGGGCCGACATGAAACTTTGAATTTGGCGGTGGTAAGTTAAAAGCCCATACCTGATTGGTCGTTTTGAACTTCCGGTACAATATTTCAACGAATGGGATATAAGTTAACATAAACTTTGCATATAATATTACCTTACGACTTATTAGACACTGTAAAATGTTGAACTTTGTTTCGAACCGAAATAAATATTAACGACTGCCCTGCTGTGGAAGAGAACATTTTTGCTTGAATAAAGTATCGTTTGCAATATCACTTTTTGTCATATACTGTTATCACCCGTCACGTATTCCCTGATGGTTTTGATCATCCGTGTGGACGATAATTTCAAGTTGCTTATATACTGGAAAAGATAATCAAATTCTAAGATTAATTTATTGTTGATGAGGGTTGGTCGAAGGCACCAGGAGAGGGTTACCAAATATATCACAGACTGTTGGGGACGGTAGTAAAAAATGTACACATTTTTGGTGTAGGGTTTTAAATAATTTACATTTAATTATAATATGTAGTGTTATATGCTTTTGCATTTTTCTTTTAGTAGATGGTCATTGATGCATAGGCACGAGGACTTGCGGAGAGTGAGTCGAAACTATGGCAAGCATTAATGGAGGGTCATTATTTTTAGCACGTCAGAGCATCAAGACACCAGTAAAATGATAAAGAGCGTACGTCAATTGTTACGTCAGACTGGATTTCCAAGAGTTCTGTTAATGAATCCGAGGTATATTTATTTCTTTATAAACATGTGCACCAATCAAACTGAAAACACAATTTTAAAAACTATTTTGTACCACTGATTTACTTTTTCTTACGCCTTTTTCAAAGAGTATATCTAGTGGCTTTCGAAACTGGAAGAAGCGCATGTCCCAGGCCGATCCATATATTGCTCCTTAAGAAATAAAAAAATTCTGAAGTATTGTGTTTCCATTATATAGTAGTATACACAATGAGAGAATTGAAATTCCACTGAAAAGAGAATAGTTTTTACTTATGAAGACCTATTTATTACTACATTCAGCTGCCTGAAACATGTCATTCGACCCATGTTAATCTGAAAGAAACACTGTTGTTGTTGCCACTGATGTCAGCCATAGGCTCACGTAGACCCATTGTTCCGACGGACGGGTGTCGACTGTGTGTTATAATGTTGCCCTATAAACTATATATAGCCCGGCCGACGGGTCGAGGACAGAGGAAGTTTCATCGCGATAGCCTCTTTTTTATTTGCGGTTTCAAGTGTATAAACTGTTCTGTTTTGTTCAAAGTGTTGGGCGTGTTTGCTGACTTAAGTTGCATAACGTTATCCTCCGTGACGAAGTCAGTCAAGCGTGTTTGTTGCAGCTAGAGTCAAACAGTGAACGGAACAAACAGTTTGTGGGTGGGATTGCACAATAAAGCCTGTTCGTGCAACAGTCGTGGCAGGGAGTTGTGAACAGCTCTTTATCTGGTTCAGTCAAATTCAAGCAGAGTGAGTGAGTTGGGTTTTACGCCGCTTCAGCAATGGAAAAAGAGTTCCTTCCGTTCCCCGTTTCTTTCTTCCGCAGATTAACAGAAGTAACGCAATGTGGTTCTACCCTATATATTGTAATTCATTTTTTGGCTTTTAGTTATTTTTGTGAGTTCTCTAGTAATTGTTGTGTTAGGTTTGGTTAATAATTTTAGTATATATTATTTTATAGATATTATTTTGGATGGGGGAACGGGAGGAACTCTTACCCAGCAATGTTCCGAGACACCAGAAATGGGCTTCATATATTGTACCCATCTGGAGAATCGAACCCCACATTCGGCGTCACGAGCGAACGCATTAACCACCAAGCTACCCCACCACTCCCACGTCACCACCATAGGTACCGTACAGCCAAAAACAACAGATTATTGAATTATTCAGATTATATCAGAAGAAGCTGGTTAACCCGTTTCGTTTTACACCGCACTTAGCAATATTCCAGCTATGTGGTGGCGGTCTGTAAATAATCGAGTCTGGACCAGACCATCCAGTGATCAACAGCACGGGCATCGATCTGCGCATCTGGGAACTGATGACATGTGTCAACCAAGTCAGCGAGCCTGACCACCCGATCCCGTTAGTCGCCTCTTACGACTAGCATGGGTTACTGAAGATCCATATTCTAGCCCGGACCTTCACTGGTGGGTAACTTCAGCAACCCATGCTTGTCGTAAGAGGTGACTAACGGGATCGGTGGGTCAGACTCGCTGACGTGGTTGACACATATCATCGTATCCTAGCTGTAGATCGATGTTCATGATGTCAGTCACTGGATTGTCTGGTCCAGACTGGAATATTTAAAGACCACCGCCATGTAGCCAAGATATTTTTATGGATTAAACTTCTTTTTTAATTTCTCTCTTACGACGTTTCGAGACCATTCCAGGTCCCTTCATCAGGTGAACTGGCAGTTAGGACTATGACGTCATAACTGAGTTATGACGTCACAATGCAAGTGAGATCACAGTACACTAGGGAGAGTACTGTTATAAGTGAGTTTGAAGAGTTAATTATTACCCACGTGGTCAACGTATGGGTAGTTGCACATTAATCTCGTACGTCACACGAGTGTCGTATCGCGTTGACCTGTGTCGTAACGACTTGACCTGAAATTCTAACGATTTGATTGGATAACCGATGACCTCTCAATTAGGTCACATTCTGACGTAACTACTTTTTCATTCATAACAAAAACGTGAATTCATTCATTCTACAACTTAAATGCATTGTGGGAATGTAAACATTGCGAACGTTGCCGTGTCGCTGTTTAATTGTGAGTCGAACTGAGACATTATATCCGTCGAAAAACAAACGCAATGTTTCCACCAGTGATGTTAGCCGAATGAAGCAACTGGAAACCAAGAAACGAGGTGCAACGAAGTAGTTTACTGTAGGAGGCTGTACGAGGCGATGACAACTGACATGCATCGTGACGTCGGTTACCATGGCAGTGACGTCATTAGTGTGACGTCATGCAAATATTGTACTACAGTACAAAACTCTTCCGCAACCTCTTTATGAAACCGGTTTCGGTTTGAAACCAAAAACATAACAAAAATACGCTATTTTGTCAATTTAAATGCATGTAAGACGTGGGTAATAAATAAAATACCACACTCGGTCTCATTACATACGAATTATACGAAACTCGTGACCTTCCTATGTTATCTGACCTCGCTTTCGCTCGGTCAGATACCATAGGAAGGACACTCGTTTCGTATAATTCGTATGTAATGAGACCTCGTGTGTAGTATTCTCTATTTACATAATGATGAAAATTCATGCTTAATAATACAGTTGAAAGTTGAATTGTCAATACACAACAACTGCTAATTACACAAAAGTTACTTGACAGCAGGCTTTCCGAAAAGAATAGTAGACTCGTTTTTCTTTTATCAAAAGTTAATCAAGAGGTCCCACACCTAACTGCCAGTTCACCTGATGAAGGGACCTGGAATGGTCTCGAAACGTCGTGAGAGAAATTAAAAAAAGAAGTTTAATCCATAAAAATATCTTGGACATCAATGTACAACTTCTAAATGCCACTGAAAGACATCACCGCCATATAGCTAGAATATTGCTGAGTGTGGCGTTAAACAACAAACAAACAAAGGTTGTTATTAGCATCCCACAACACCGCAGTCGATGATGTAGACTAACAACTCTGATATGAACATAGTTTACAGAAAAGGAAGTTCATAGTAAAAAAATGAAATACATGTATATTGAAAACGAGCCCAGAGACTTTCTCCATTTGGAAATCTAGACTTGCCACATTTTCTAGACTTGCGTGGTCTTTCTTGGATATATTTGCTTCATGGTCTGTGTGACAGACTATCGATGATGATACGAGCTGTTCACCAAAAGGTGAGCGAGTGTGTTTTAACGCGCTGTTCCAGCAATATTCCAGCAACACCACGGCACCAGAAATGGGCTTTACACATTGCACCCACAATAATGTGGTTCAGGGACTCTGTGACAGACTATTTCTGGTGTTGAAAACCCCAAGTTTGAGTAACACCCCGCCTTCTTGCATAGAACCGGTATAACGGTTCATGTTGAAATTCGGTTTCCTGTTATTGTGTGGTACGGACTTCGTCTCAGAAAACAGGAGGAGATCTGAATTTACTGCGTAGCGTAATTAATGTGATACTGTCTTGTAATTCGTGTAAGGAGACGATCGTTTGACAGTGCTTGTCCCACAGCTCAGAAATTACATGCTTCTGTTTTTTTGCTAAGCATTCGGGCTACATGGGACATTGATATGCCCCTTAAACTTATAATTTTGCACACTTCATTTTTACCCGTTTTCTTGTGGACATTTAGTATATTTTCAGGAGAAAACCGCACTGAACCGTCAATGTAATCAGACGTTCAGGCTGTCCACATTTTTTCAGTGTTTCTCATATTCACTCAGACGTAAAACAATTTAAAAGTTTTCTTACCTCTATTTCCCCAAATACTGTGGAAAATTATGCACCGATGTGAAAAAGATATTCTTATGGTTGCACAAAGTCTGTCATACAGACCCTGAAGCAAATATATCCAAGAAATCCCACGCAAGTCTAGAAAATGTGGCAAGTCTAGATTTCCACAGCCTCAGGCGACATACAATGTACTTAGCCCATTCACTCAATCTACAATGCATTTGGGTTGAAAAATGAAGAAGTCTCAGGGCTCCTTTTTATTATATTTTGATTTTTTTCACTATGAGACTTCTTTCTGTAAAATATGTGTATATCAGAGACTGGTTGTTAGTCAACGTTGCTCACTGCCAGATTGTTCTTCATCTATTATTTAATACTAAGAAATTGATTCCATAGCAAAGAGACTCGACCTACATCATACATCACTTGAAAGATAATAACCAAGTGATCTTATCTAAGAAAATAACAACTGACCCAGTTGATACACAACAAGATACAAACAAAACAAACAATAACCAAAAACACCCACCAACATTGGAGTTTCTTCGAAAGCAAAATCGCATCTACGGAAGCGCTCGTAAAATCTCTTAGATATACCCCTACTGTATCTGTGTCCAACAACCAACGAGATGCAGGGATTACATGGGGTTGAGTAGGCCGAGTTCTTGCATGTAGGGCTGAAGGGGTCGTTGTCGACACGAATACTATAGATGTGACCATTTCGCACTGTGCTGTTTAATTGATGCGTTGGTTGGTTTGTTGGTTGTTTAATACTGCACTCAGCAATATTCCACCTTTATGGCGGCGGTCTGTAAATAATCAGGTCTGGACCAGACAACCCAATGATCAACAGCATGAGCATCGATACGATGACATGTGTCAACCAAGTCAGCGAGCCTTACCACCCGATCTCGTTAGTTGCCTCTTACGGCAAGCATGGGTTGCTGAAGACCAATTCTAACCCGGATCTTCAGGGGTTTTCTTGATCGGAACTATTAACTGCTGTGAGGTGAGGTGAGCACACTCCGGCGCAGTGATGACTTAGCATAACATCACTGCCACAGGCTAATTTGCATATCACGTGACCGGACTTTTCTCTTGTTTGTAAACAAACGCGCATATTCATAATAAGAAGAGACTGGCCTTACGCAAGCTTTTCGGCGCGCTCTTAACAGTGTTTTACATTGTTACATATATATTCTTCCACAACTGCGACAGTAACATTTATGACAGTACATATTTAGATATCAAACTGGCTGCATCGTTTGCTCTCCGTCGGCTTCGATGACAGCACGTGGAGCCGTACAACCTATGTAAACAAAGGTTCGCTACGCAAATCGAAATAGTGTTAGATGTTTTAGGATATTTTCTCAGTGAAACAAAACCATTCTATCAAACATGTTTAATTAGATGCGTAGACTCGTCAAAAATAAAAGAGTTAAGAAATATGTAGATTAGCCTATATTGAATGGACGGTGCAAGATGTGACGAATCGTCACATCTTTCTGGCCTGTTGCAGAGGTACTATGCTGGCTTGCCGCAAGGAACTCTGGGTAGGAGAGTGGTGAGGTGAGGTGAAATTGGGTTTAACGTCGTGATTGAGAATATTTCGCTCATATGACGACGTGCATGCGTGTGTATGTGTATGTGCGGCTGCATGTACTAGCCCAGACTAAAGCTGGTTTTATAGTGCTAGCCCACTGAGTTACCCCACTCAACCACATTATACTGAGTCCGAGCCGACCAGTCCTTGTTGTACCCATTAATGCCGAGCGCCAGGCAGGGACCAACAAGTACCATATTTTAACGTCTTTTGGTATGACGCGACCGGGGATCGAACCCGCGACCTTCCGCTCTCCGGGTGGACGCTCTAACCACTACACCACGGAGGCGGTCTCATACTGCTGTATTAGATGCCTTTGGTTATATGATATATGAAACGAGCATACTCTGTAACTGATATTTCATGATTCACAATCGCAATCAGTTGGACGGAAACAACTACACGCGGTGTCCGTTTTTTGTTGTTGTTACGGAATATGGACTCGTCCGCCGTACGAAACGTACCCGGGGTACATATACAATGCCGTCCGGTAATTCCGCGCACACCGATCGCAACACGGCAACTAACGTCTCTTATTTTTTGTGGTTTACCTGACTAAACATGTTGGTATGCATCATATTTAACCTAGAAATATTAGTTATTAGTATAAGATTCTAACGTTGCATTAGTGGTGGCGCGTGGTCATGTGCACAGACCTCAGGTCACGAATCAGTTGAAGCTAAGCAACGTCGAGCTCGGACAATCCTTGGATGGGTAACCGTGTTTGGCAGCTTGACTCCTGAGAGTTTCTAGGACTTCAGGCCTGCCCCACAACGAAGATTAGCACATGTGATACATGTGGTCTCACCTTAAGCAAGTGAGTTTGTTCAAATTGCCTCTGTTCACCCAGCAGAAAATGGGTACCCGGTTGGATAAAGTCATGTAACTATAACCTTCTAACGCCTAACAGGCAGCTTGGGTTATCCGGGGTAATAAGAATCAGATTCTGATTAAGCACCGCGAGCAATCACTTGGTGTTTGGAAACTGTGCGCTATAGAAGATGACTCCTTATTATTATTATTATGCCATACGGTTGACCTTACCGGAGTTCTGACGACATCGCTTGCTGTCCGGTAATTCTGCGCAGCAACTGATGCGCATAACATCCAGCTAGAGATCAGAAGTATGGAAGCGTATTAGGGTCAGATTATTTTCAAAAATCACTTCATCAATGTAAGGAAGAGTGTTTCATATTAAATCCAATTATGAATAATGAAGAAAAAGGTTCAAAGTCTGAAGAAAACGAATTTTCATAAAACTGTCAATTTATCTGTCAATTACTGTTATTTGTATGTGGTGTCCTCCCACCTCACCTAATTTTTACCCGTTAGGTACGGAACATTAGTTAGATGATGTGGGTATGACATGCCTGGTTGATTACTCAGGATTAGGTGAAGTGGGTATGGGAGAGTCCATTTATATGTAGTACCTGTGCAGACAACGCCCCCTTCAGCCAAGTAGGTAGCAGCGTCGGCTATTCCGCCCTCCACTAGATAACAAGTGGGAAGTGTACACAAGTTGGTCAGCCCTATATTTTATCCTCTCAGATTAACGATATTGTTTGCAGTACGATAGCACTATATCGACGAGAATGTAAAACTGCCAGACTAACTTCAATAGATCAATACAGCCATATTAGTGAAAACAGCCCGCACGGACATCCTTGTTGGAAAGTTGGTCACTTGTTTGTTTAACGCCACACTCGGCAATATTCCAGCTTTATGACGGAGGTCTGCAGATCTTGTAATACGGACCTGACAATCCAGTGACTGATATAATGAGCATGTGATGTGATGATATTTGTCAGCGAGCCTGAAAACCACATCCCGTTTGTCGCCTCTTAAAACAACATGAAGATCCATTTCAACCTTGATCTTTTAGGGCTACAAGATTGGGTTGCTGAAGATCGGTTCCAACCAAAACCTTTATTAGCTACAAGCATGATTTGCGGGAGGCCATTTCTACCCTAGATCTCCACGGGTTAACAAACACACGCCCGATTCACGAGAGTCTGATACAACTTCCGTGAAATTTGTAAAAAATGTTAAAAAAATGAAAATATAAGAGTGGAACCACCCATAAAATCACACACACTACACGGAGACACATTGCACTCCTGCAAATATTATGTCCCAAATGGAATGTCTCAGATATTTTTAGCTCTTATTTAACGGCCCACGTCTACAGATTCCCGTAGCCTAAAAATTAGATCAACGCAAACCATGAACGACAATCTCTCTCCTGTTCATGATAAAATTGTTTGTACGTGACATGCATCACATTCACCCCTGACTCATTATCACCATGATATGAGCGTCAGGCTTCCCCACTGATATCAGCGCAGTGTTATTGTGTCAAGGAATGTAGAGCGGCTTAGCTCTGTCAACGCGGATAGTTACTCAATCGGGTTTAATCGAGTACAATCCTGTAATTTCAGCAGACGCTTGCGGTTCTTCTTTTTATGTTATGAGTTGTTATCTAGCAGCATGTATTAATAGCATGGTTAGCATTTCTATGGACGGCGCTCATTGGTTTAAATTCCAGCTGTATCTGCGACAAGGACCAATCGATGTCGCCGACACTGAACGCGACACTTATCACGACGATGTAAACAATTCTAAAATGTGTATATATCTTGTCACCACGCATTCAGATTGTGATCACACTTTGTGACAGATCCTGTTTGAGAACAGTTGCAAACTCAAGCTGCCGCAAACACGCTCTGTTAACAAGTTGTGGCTTTTCTGATTCCCAACAGCACCGGCAGGTCACATGTGGATGCGGACGCGTTGATTGTCACGTACACAGTTTGACAGCACCCCGTGCATTCGCTGCCACTGCACTCTGCACGGGCTGGTCCTCTCAGGTCCTTTGTCATATATTCAGCAGATCATCTGCTTACGACTTCAGCGAGAGGTTTGCACAGTTCATTACCCTGTGCATTTATTTAGCGGCTCAAAGTAAGTAGAAAATTGCATCTTTTGTTTTTCACCAAGATATGTATATGTGTGAAATAATCATTAATCGATACCAGGCACTTTTCTTATTGGAAATTGGTGTTTTGGTGTACTTTGACCATTAAATTGTTCAATCTACTAACTGAATAGAAAGACGTTGGTTTAATCTAAGGATTCACAAAACAAATATGCAAAAACAAATGAAATTATTTTTATAAATCCGTTTTGATAATATATTAAGCCATGTTGTTTTTGATGGTATAAGTTTGATTTTTCTTTCTGTGGTCAGATGATGAGTTTTTATCAAAGTATATGGTAAAATGTGAAATCAAATGCCTCCGGCAAGATCTATAGGGAGTGATTGTATAAGACAAAATTGAATTTCATCAGATTTGCAAATCGGTTTATGAAAGTGGAGGTAATAAATCTATGTCATGAAAATGTAATGATTTCTTTAGCATACACTTTTCCATAAGCAGTTTATATTTGTTAGTCACTTTCACGAGAAGATTCATGTCTGTGACTTGAAAATCGACTTTAAAGTAAATTATTTGAAAGGGTCTTGTGTGAGAAGCCATCAATGCTTTGCTGATGGAGTTATTCAATATCCACTTATGTGGTGTTTTAAAAACTTATAACCTGCCTCAGAGGCAGTCAGCTGGAAGCTACTGAATGTGATTACAGTGGTTTATCAACTCATCATGAAATTCACTGATCCAATTTAGATAAATATGTAATATGTAATTTCTGTGCGCATATTATATATTATCAGTTAAGGATAAGAAAAATTTAAAAGAAAAATCAGGCGTAGTCATATTTCATAAATTATTCATTTATTGTTTTATGTTAATGCTTTTTTATTTATTTAACATATATCTAGTATTTGGGTTATTCATTTGAATATTAACAGGGAGACCAAGAATGATATGAGTACCATTCAGTGTTCTGCAAGAACATGGGATATTTTTGGAAAAAGTCAACTGTTCCCAAAATGTTGTTTACTTCTCTTCATGGTTTGTCCCCAAAAGAAATACACAGAACGGACAAATGTGCATGGCTCCCTAAAATTTGATTGGCTCTTCCTCTCAAGGAATGAAAAATTATGTCTTGAAGGGATGGCTGAAAAACTATTTGCAATAAAATGAAAATGTTATTTTGTAAGGCCACAGTGGGGTAGCCCAGTGGTTTAGTGTTTGCTCATCATGCCGGACACCCAGGTTCGATTCCCCAAATGGGCATAATGTGTGAAGCCCATTTCTGGTGTGGCCCTGCTGGAATATTGCTAAAGCCGTACTCACTCACTCATTCACTCACCATACTTTCCAAGGGATAATTGTAATTATGTTGATATTAGTGATTGAATAATACTGGAATGTTGTTGATGTTTCAGCAACAGACTGTCAGTTTAAACTATGTCAAGTTTACTAAGTACAACCATATTATTTGCAGCAACAAGTTGAGAGAGCCATGTCCCTTGCCAAGCGAGTTGTCCAGGTGATCAACCTCGGACGCATGGGCTTCATGGCCGCTTCTGATGTCCAGCAGAGATATGCTCGACAACATTTTGATGAACTTGCTGGAAAATCTGTTGGGAGTGACACTATTCTTCTGGTTGAGCACAATCCAGTTTACACAACAGGAATCAGAACGTCTGGTTACGATGAAGCAGATGAAAGGAGATTGAAAACTCTGGGAGGCGAGTTTTTCCGAACCAACCGTGGAGGGTTGATCACTTTCCATGGACCTGGTCAGCTTGTTGCATATCCCATCCTGAATCTGAAGCATTTTGAACCCAGTATGAAGTGGTACATTGCTAACTTGGAAAAAACAATGATTGGTATGTGCAAACATTTTGGTGTGTCAGCGAAAACAACAGAAGACACTGGCGTCTGGGTGAACAATCGCAAGATTGGTGCTATTGGTAAGTGATTCAATCTGAGGTTACACACATTTGCATCAAACTGTACACCACACCATACCACATCATGAAAATTCGGGTTGGAATTGGTCTTCAGCAACCCATGTTTATCGTAAGAGGCGACAAAAGGGATTGGGCGGTCATGCTCGCTGACCTGGTTGACACATGTTACCCGTGAAAGTCCGGGTTAGAATGAGCCTTCTGTAACCCATGCTTGTCGTAAGAGGCGACTCATGGGATCGGGTGGTCAGGCTCGCTGACTTGGTTGACACATGTCATCGGTTCTCAATTGCGCAGATCGATGCTCATGCTGTTGATCACTGGATTGTCTGGCCCAGACTCGATTAATTACAGACCGCCGCCATATAGCTAAATAAAACTAATTAAATACAGATTCCTAACTGAAGGACTGAGGTCGTGGAAGTTACTAAGTTGAAAGACTGAGCTCCAGTAAATTGTACTCAGGTTTTCATTATATTTGTGTATCCTAATATTTCATTGACCAACCAAATATATTTAATGCCACCCGAACCCATGAAGGTCCGGGTTAGAATATTGATCTTCAGTAACACATGCCTGTCTTAAGAGGCTGATAACGGGATTGGGTGGTCAGGCTCGCTGATGTGGTTGACACATGTCATTGGTTCACAGTTGCGCAGATCGATGCTCATGCTGTTGATCACTGGATTCGATTATTTACAGACCGCCGCCATATAGCTTGAATATTGCTGAGTGCTGCGTAAAACTAAACTCACTCACTAACGCCTCTCGACTGGGTATTTTTCCCATACAAGCTTTAGAGACCGCGCTTCATGAACAGGGTAAAGATGTTTCGTTGATGAGTAGGGCTTCATTTCTCTGACAACATTCAGTTATTTCACCAGTCTCGGTATAAATAGAAAGACTGCACCAATGCTATGGTAATGTGTTGCAATGAAAGCTATTGTGAACCAAGATTGAATTTGCAATGCATGTCAATGTAACTATCAATCTATTACCACATGTTACCCACAAATTATAATAAAAAACAACCCAAACCAAAACATTATGCAATGTAGTTACATCTGTAGCCACTCTGTTTGAGAAACAGCTGCAACTCTAATATATAAACCAATGGATCTAAACAAATACAGCAGACAAGGTGCTAGTGATGCTTGAAATCTGAATGTTTGTGCTATGTGTTTTCACTGTCACTTAGAATTACAGTCCGTTTGACTTCATTTTAGACTGATGAATTGCTCACTAATACAAAACCGAATAATTGCAACAAAACCAAATTTTGCACAGTCACATGAAATCGACAGACCAACTGTGATGATTTGTCTCATAATTTTGGACACACGAATAAAAAAGTTGTTTAATAAAAGATCATTATTTTGTTGTCACTTTTCGCTGTTTCTGGCATGGGGGGACCACGTACTCGAAGAACAACCAGGTTTGCGAGTTGCACGTGGGAAATTGAAATTTCACTGCACACAATTGTTGATTACCTGGCTGTTTTACCAGCAAGTGGTCTCCCCTCGTAAGAAATAGCGAAAAGTGACAACAAAATAATGATCGTTTGTTATCCCCCTGGCATGTAATGTGGGGGGATATAGTCGTCGCCTCGTCCGTCCGTCCGTAATCATTTTGTTTCTGGAGCATAACTCAAAAACCGTTCGATATTTTTCAACAAAACAAGGTAGATATATCAAATAGAACCTTAAGTGGTGCCTTTTGCTATTTGCAGGTTTTTGGCTTTTTTATTATTCCTGGTTTCCATGGAAACGTTTCGGACTTAGTCTCAAAAAGGAGGGATTGGTTTTGTTTCCGGAGCACAACGCAAATACCGTTCAATATCTTTCAACAGAACTTTGCAGATATATGAGAAAGATCTTGAAGTGCTATTTGCAGATTTTTGGCATTTTTATTTTTCATGATTTCCATGGAAATAGTTTGGACTTAGTCCAAAAAAATCAAGTTGGACTTTAAGTAACTGTCAGTTGATTTGTTCTTTCAAATTTATGGGGGCCGGGGGGATTTGTCATCTTCTGATGACTCTTGTTAAATAACCTTTTTATTCGGGTGTCCAAAATTATGAGACAAATCATCAGAGTTGGTCTGTTGATTTCATGTGACTGAAAAATTTGGTTTCGTTGCAATTATTATTAGATTTTGTGTTTGTGAGCAATTCATCGGTCTATAATGAAGTCACACGGACTGTAGTCTTCAGTAACTGGTCACTTCCGGCACAAGATGTCATGTGACCAGCATTTGTAAACTAGTAACCTCAAAGGACAGTCGACCACAAAAGTCACAGCATCTGAGATAGTACTGTCACGTGGTGAATACTGCGCAGAAGGTTCTAGCTGTACTTCAATCTAAAAATATATTTCATTGGTACACAGGCAGAAAAAATCCTCACTGGTTATTTACACATGCTATTTTAAGGGTAAGACTCTGGGTTTCACAAGAATGCAAGCATACTTGTACACAATAAAATGTAAAGTAGTTGAGTTTTGAACAATATTTGTGCATATTTTATGAAGATACACGACTAATTTGGAGCTGTAAAAAAGAGATATGTTCTAGCTATGATTCAGCTTGATTCAAGATGAATTGTACAGTATGAAAATCCACTTGTCAAGAATTGCTCAGGTACAGATATCAAACAGTGCTTTTTGAAAAACGTCACCAGATATTTTCAGAATTATTTCCTGATTATAATAATCATGTTGCCCAAGTAAGGAGATGCACTTAGTGAGGTAAAACCTGGGTGTTTTACAATATAGTTCTTCATTATCGATCAGATCATCTCAACAGGCCATTGTGTTTGAAGTAATTACAAGTATGATAGGTGGAATCTGATTGGAAATAGGAGGGACATAGAAGGACCATAATTCATAATAAGCACTGGCGGCACTACTATAGAGCTGCAAAATTCCAGCTTAGTTCAACAAGGGTTGGAATTGTACTTTTATTGACAGTTAACTTCCTTGCATTATGAAGATGACAACAGCTTGCTACTTGTCATGATACTGTTATTACAATGAGAAATGCATGAACTGTGGTATTCGTTGGGTATCAGTTTGCCAAGTTATTACCGAGTCTGTGCTGATATCTGTCTGTTCACCTGTCCTACGTGTTTTAATATGGCTACAATGGGATCAGCCTCGTGATATTCCATAACAATGAATATTGAGAAACAAAATATTGTTTCAGTGTGTTAAAGATGTATAGAAAGGTATAATCATCAAGTTGTTTATCTCCTTGTGTTTTGAAGTCTCAGTAACCTATTATTTTTTATTACCCTTAAGATAACTTTGTCAAATTCTGATAGGTCAATAGCCAAAGCATACAAAACCACGGTGTACAAACTGTACACCCCGTCAAATCTGTTATGTCACACATTACACGAGTTGTACGAATGACTTTAACCTAAGAATAATATGGCTGCCAAACAGCTGATCGCTTTGAAATTTTAGAGTCGACATATACAGTTATGAATATAAACAGAGAGATAAAATTGTTGCCATAATTTCTTGTTTGTCTCAATAAAAATAAAAAAAAATAAAATGTCTCTGTATTTCACTTGTTTGACAAACATCTCAAATTTGGTAATTTCATCATAAACTAAGGCATCGAGAGTTACCTCCCTTTGAGTTTGTCGTTTTATGTTATTTTCTATTGAATGTTGGTTTTTAAAGATAAGCTAAATAAAGAGATCTTAAGGGTAATAAATTCGTCACACTGTGTTTTGAAAGAGTGTATGGGACTGTGAGATCCTTGTAAAAACCCTGTTTCCTGAGGCACAGCCGAAAGAAGTATGGAATTTACAAGGGTGTTAAAAGGGTCCTGAGGCGCAGCCGTAGGAAAAACGGAATTTACAAGGGTCTTACAGTCCCGTACACCCTTTCAAAACAATGTAACTAATTGTGTCCTTGTCCAAACTCAACCATTTTTAGAGGTTTTAGGGCTAAAACATGAACAGTGAGCTTACTAAACCAAACAGAATTTGAGTTGTCTTATGTTGATTTGGAGTTTCTGTTGATTTGGCTTTAGTTGCAGACTGTTTGGGATGTACAGATTCAGCCTCACTTTGTTGGAAGTAGCTGTATTACATTCTGTGTATTTCCTGTTTACACCACCGTAATACTGCTGAAATAATGCTGACAGCAGTGCAAAACCATACTCACTATTGTTTACCTCGGCCATGGTATTGCTGAAGTAACGCTGGAAACAGTGTAAACCCATACTCACTCTGCCATGATATTGCTGAAGTAATGCTGAAAACAGTATAAACCCATACTCACTCTGCTATGATATTGCTGAAGTAATGCTGAAAACAGTGTAAACCCATGCTCACTCTGCCATGATATTGCTGAAGTAATGCTGAAACAGTGTAAACCCATACTCACTCTGCCATGATATTGCTGAAGTAATGCTGAAAACACTGTAAACCCATACTCACTCTGCCATGATATTGCTGATGTAATGCTGAAAACAGTTTAAACCCATACTCACTAAGCTTTAACTCTGCTGTGATATTGATTAATTTCAGATGTAATCAAGATTATCTACAGACTGTTGTCATATAGATAGCATATTGCTGCTGACTGCTGCATTAAACAATATGCAAACCTTGCATAAAATATTCATATACATAAGCAGTGAAATATACATGTAAGTCACATTAAGCCGTGTGGCTCAGTTGTTGGTTTCAATGCAGAGTATCATTTGAAATGAGCATATAGTTTCCTGATCAGAATTAGTTCAGTGGCTAAACACTGAATAACCTGACTTGCTCACAGACTATAATGGTAATCATTTTTGGTAAAGGAACACATGTTGCCAACATAATGATTCATGTATATTTTCCATGGGAAGATCCGGTTTCAAATTGGTGTTACAGCTCTAGGATCCAGGTGTAGCTTTGTGGAAATGCTAGCCTGGAGATATCGATGAAGCTACCCTGGCACATTGAGTTAACCATGGAGGTCTGTCAGTCAGGCTCCGTGACATGGCTGATGCAAATCCCGGTTGTGTAGATTGATGCTCATGATGTTAGTCACTGGATTGTCTTGCCCGGTGTCATTACAAACCACTTTTAATAGAATATTGCTAAGTGTGGTTTTAAAAAACCAAAACTCTGGTTACCAACCCTAAGTACCAAATCCATTCTGTGACCTCATACAAACTCCTAACCCCAATCCCAATAAAGTTGTTCCTGTGTTCAGAGCTGAAATATTTGCTAAGGCAGTGTAACAAAACACATGCTACGTCAATCATTATTTCAAGACAATATTTATCAACAGACTATTTCTAGCTGACTTAGGTTATATATGTGAATTATTAGGTTCTCTCTGCATTAATGCCGAAGTGTGAAGTTAGCACGTCCAACACACAATCACTGATAGACATCTGTGGAGGCTTGTCACAGACTTTGTCACGCGACAGAACATTGTGTCAGCTCGTTAAACGATTTGGGTCAGACAATAATTGCACACCTGGGCCCTGTTTTACAAAGCTCTCGTAGCGCTACGACTATCGTAAGTCAATGTTACAGTATTGTAGGTAGGAATGTTACGAGGAAAGTTACCAGATCTTAGGCTAACGAGATCTTAGGCTAACGAGAACTTTGTGAAACGGGGGCCCTGAAAGCTGGTTGGTTGGTTTGTTGTTTAACGCCGCACTCAGCAATATTCCAGCTTTATGGCGGCGGTCTGTAAATAATCGAGTCTGGACTAGACAATCCAGTGATCAACAGCATGAGCATTGATCTATGCAATTAGGATAAAATGACATGTCAACCAGGTCAGTGAACCTGACCACCTGATCCCACAAGTCACCTCGTATGACAAGCATGGATTACTGAAGATCAATTCTTCATCACGGGTACACCTGAAAGTGTATAACTATTGTATTATGACAAAAGTGCTGGCTGGTTTAGTGTAAAGTTCAAAGTTAAATTAAACACAACACTGAATACATTTGCCAACTTGTATCATTCATGTAATATGAATTTTTACTTCTTGCTATATATATTTATAATTGGTTTATGATTTGTGGACAATTATGAGTCTCTCTCTGATCTGTATTGATGGTTATGCTTAATATATAAAGAACATCCAATTTTAATTTGAAATTTAATCTAATATATCTTGACAGGTTAACTGGTCATTAAAAAAAAAGAAAATGGGTGTTCCAGATCTGCCTTTTGTCAAATGCTGATGTCAAGAATTGTGTTTCTGGAGATTGTCGTAAACATTAAATTTTGGCATGCCAAGCTTTTTGATTTTGAAAATTAATGCAAGAAATACAATGGACTTAGACTTAAGTATCATACTCCAACAAATGAGATCTTTCAGGAACTTATCCAGTTTCACAAAGCTGAACATTGAATATATCATGTTGGCTGACAAGTGATGTTTACATCATGGCCGTCTGACTGACAGATATAGAGATACAAGGTTCTATACTGTTCCTGGTGTGTCAACAGTCCAAAGTCTGCCTGTGTACCTGATATAAAACATGTACCACTAGTGCCCTGGACAGGTGGAGTGGACTTTGGTCAGTACTCACCTGTAATTAGTCATGGTCTGTGACCGCCTTTTGTCAGCCTGTTTCACCAGCCTGTCTAGTTTTCTGTGTCAAGACTTCATCAAAGTCTTTTTGTACTTTCCAAGATAAATTCCAATTTAGGATAGTAATCTTTATTGTTGTCAGGACAATAGTATTTTGCCCAAGAAAGTATTTGTTTCTTTCTCTTTTATTTGGAAATATGTCTGTGAACTCTGAACTGTCTGGTAGGTCAACAATTGGTGTGTTCACACAATGAATGGAGCAAGGCTGTTCTGGATATAAACACTTAAACCTTTCTGGTTCAGTTAGTTTGGTTTTAAGAAAATGTATCCTTCAATGAATGAAACAATTTTTGTGCAGAACACATGACACAAGTCTCCATGTATATCACGCTTCAGGGTCTTACTGTCTTATGTGTTACCTGGTTACAGGTACCTGATCATGATGACTAACATTGTTACAGTTTCAAGAATCGTTACAATATCATAAACAGTTGCAGTGGTGTTGTTGCCAGTAGACTGGTAACGGTGGTTACGGTGCCATGGTTACTGTGTCTGTTACACTGCCATGGTTACTGTTTCTGTTACACTGCCATGGTTACTGTGTCTGTTACATGGCCATGGTTACTGTGTCTGTTACACTGTCATGGTTTACTGTGTCATAGGGGCGGTGAGGCAGGTAGCCTAGTGGTTAAAGCGTTAGCTCGTCATGCTGGAGACCTGGGTTCGATCCCCCACATGGGTACACTGTGTGAAGCCCATTTCTAGTGTTCCCTGCCATGATATTGCTGGAATATTGATGAAAGCGGCTTAAAACCATACTCACTCACTACTGCGTCATGGTTTGTTACACTGTCATGGTAACCGGTATAATATCATAGATATGTCATGGTTACAGTCATAAATTGGTTGTAATATCACAGTTACAATGTTGACTTGGTTAAGTTGTAATATATCACACAGCCTCATACTCACAAGGTACCCATTTGCAACTGGGTGAACTGGGACACGTAGTCACAGTATTTTGTCCAATGATACTGCACTTTACTATATCCGCAACTAGGTGTCTGTACGTATTCATGTGTCCAACATCTGGTCACCTACCGTCGGATGAGTGGGTTTTTTTTACGTGCACAGGGTTGTGTAGTGCACACTAGGGGTTGTGACAACACTGAAAGAGCCTACAAGTAATGTTAGCTGCTAGGTTTTCACACCCGGTCACAAGTGGGGATCGATCCAGGCACCTTTCACTTACTAGCGCAGCGCCTCAGACAGCTCGCCCACCATGCCCACCAGTGGTGTTGTCAACAGGGAAACTAGATCAGAATTAGGACAAGAAAATTCATGGAGTCCAAACTTCTTTAGTTGGCTATAAAATACATGACAACCAAATACATAAAGAAATAATTGAGCAGAGTTGGCGCTCAGACATAAATGAGGGTGAGCGGAGTTCCAGCTAAATCTCAGGGCGTTCCCTACAAGCAGCACATCCTGCTTACAGTCGTCCTTACACAAACGATCGAAAATGCCGGAATACCTGACGGTATAGATTTAAACATCTAGTTAGAAACAACGATGGACAGATATTATCACAGTATTATATTCTGTTTTGGAATGGTAAATGGTGAATGAAGTAAATATCCTTAAGGTATCAGTGCTGTCAGTATCAATGAAACCTCTGTCTTGTTCGATTTCTTCTTCTTCATATGTGTTGCCGTAGAGGTGTTCCATGGCAATCTTGGCCACTAAAAGCATCAAAAGTAGAGGCTCTGCTATATTCATGCTTGTTAAAACTCTTTTATGTACACAAGATTTTGAGCGGTTGTTCAGGTTTAATGAAAACTAAGCATAGTCATAGGCCTATAGAGTCGTAGTCTGTCTCAGTCCCTGAACCACCGTATTTTCCTGGGGCACTGGGGTAGCCAAGTGGTTAAAGCGTTCGCTTGTCAAGCCGAAGACCGGGGTTCGATTGCCCACATGGGTACAATGTGCAAAGCCCATTTCTGGTGTTCCCTTCCGTGATATTGCTGGAATATTGCTAAAATGGGTGTAAAACTAAACTCACTCATTATTTTGCCTACTGCCTAGTCCTCCTTGCAATGCTATTATAAAGACCTAAATGAAGCAAGTCTAGATTTTTCAGGTTCATACTCTCCAATCTCAACTACCTCTTAAGTCTACTATCAAAATGATATATACTGAGCGAAACAAATGAAGGAACACAGGAAAATTCAAACGTTCCTTTGTTTCCCACTTTTTATCACCAGCTTTGAATAATGCTGTGGGAGGAAATCTAAGAATAAATAAAGGAATAATGCTATGAAGGGGTGTTCCCTTATTTGGTTCCCTCAGTATATGTTCAGAGATTAAGCGATAGTCTAGAAGAGCCGTTGAGCTCTGTTGACTTCTTTTGCACCTGTACAAATCACTTGTGTATATACAGAAAGAGGTGAAGTATAGCTGTGCACAGTAGCACATATATAAAGAAATCCACAAATAATGACAACACAAATTTAACGAACAATATATTATACAAATAAAGAGGCTGATTGCTTTTTTTAGTTATTTTTCTCGTGTAAGGTATCAGTACTGAGTTGAGTCCGGGTTGTTGTTTGGACAGGTCTCTCCTGGGTTCAGCAGCGATGTATGTGCCTTGCACCCGCAACAAACACTTAGCCATGACACCGAACCCAATACTTGGGATCTAGACTAGATCTAGTTCAGTGAAATCAAACGTGGATGGAAGTCATGCATTGACCCAGTGTTCGGATGTCCCTTGCCACGTGTCACCTGACATTGAACTGATTACAGGTAGTCACACGTGCACACAGTTCGGACCCTGACCCTGACCCTGACCACTTGTACTGACCAACACAGGCCCAGACAGGAAGTAACACAGTTCATCATGCATTGGCCAGCTAATGTTTTAAATTTTGTGAAAAATTATTTTGATGCTTGCAAAGCTTATATTTTGTTGTGCATCAAATGGTATCTTCTTGTCTATGTTGGCTGTGACTGGCCTCAACTGGTTACTTGTCATAGGTTTCATTTACTGATAAAACAAGCGGTAAAGACAATAGAAGGTGACCGATGTGTGTAAAGTTAGGTAGAGGGCATACTTGTTGGAATCTGTCAAAAACTTAAGTTTACAAACCCAAAATTAAATCTCTGTACATTTTCAGTGTAAAGGTTGCTTGATCATGCTTAATTTTTACTTGACTGGGGCGTTGGATTAGTGGTTAATGATGCAGACTAGAGGTTTTCAGTGTTAATCCAACCAGTTTGACTTTGGTCAGATAATTTTGATCTGGGGTTATTTTATAAATGTTAAGATTTTATTCATTTTGATACAATTTGTATAATTCATCATTCATTTATGTTAAGCTGTTGTGACAGTGAGATCTCTATTTAAGAGACTCATTTAGAAAAAAAATTTCATGTGAAATTAGTGAGTTTAGTTTTTACTCTGCTTTTAGCAATATTCCAGCAATATCATGATGGACGACACCAGATATGGACTTCACACACTCTACCCATGTGGGGAATCAAACCCGGGTTTTTAAGTGTGACGAGCAAACGCTTTAACCACTTGGCTACCCCACCGCCCCTTTCTCATACTAGTACTTGGAAGTTGAAACTGAAGTATTATTAGTTGTGTGAAGTATCAGCAACAGTATTTAACTTTGGTAGTACATTTTGCAAAATCCTCAGATCATCACAGTCATGTATATCTGTTCTTACCAGTTTTTTGTTTGATAGTTACACAATTCATTTGAATAAAAAGGGTAGACTTCTAATTTCTACATTTTTTTTTTTTACTTTTCTTTTCAGAGAAAATTAAGTTTGTTTTAAAACAAAAGTGAGGGGCTGAATTATTAAGATAATATTTAAAATGATTTAATTATGGTAATTTAAGTATTTTAATTATTTCTGGTCAGCATTTATTGACACTGATTTTGATTATTATATAACATTATGTTTCATTATCTATTATTCCTACACACATCAATATTGGAGTGGGGGGTGGGGCTCTTTTCACCCAGGTTTTGGAGGAATTTATATGAGGAAGTAAATATGAATGCTTTTTACAAGTCTTGGAAGAAGAGCTATAGCATAGTGCTTTGCAAATGAGGCATATTACCAATCCAAAATGAGTTACTCAAAATGTTTTCGTTTATATGAGAGCATGTTAAGGACTTAACAGAGGCTGGTACAAAATGTCCATAAAGGTGTCTTTCAACCTACTTTGGCTGGAAAAAACCCACAAGTAATGAATAAAGGAACTAAAATAGGTTGATGCAGGTGTCTATTTCTATAGTAAGGTATTGTGTTGCACATTTCAAGGGTAGTATGTCAAGGTTGTTGAAGATGAATATGCCCTGGCACGTGTGTCAACTGGGCTCGTCTAGGAAATATGTGCCTGTCTAGAGATTGTTTCGGTTAAACGAGTTCAAAACCAAATATGAGGTTATTGTCCTGTATAAAGGTCTATATAAGTGAGTCACGGTATGATAGTTAGATGGATCCAGACACATAGGTATCAGCAAAGTAGAACAGTTATACAATTTGACCGATATACAAAACTTTGGGATGTTTTGTGAAAAATGACTACATTTTAATGGTACTGTTTTGATCCTGACTTGCTTACAAATCCTTGAACCCTTAGCTTGCAGCAACTTACAGGGGAATAAGTTCCCAATTCTCAAAATTTTTGAACTGATGTAATGACTTTGTAGATATAGCCTATATATCACCAAGAACAGAATAAGAAATATTAACAATAGATCTACTTTATTGCACTGAGTGCAGTGTTAAAATACCTCAGAAGGTAGGAAAATGAAAACTTGCAACAAGAATTTTCTTAGTTAATAGTCCTTAGTTCAGAATCCTAGATATAATTCCTGTGCGTTGTAAATATATATTAGGCATGTAAACTCAGGTTAATGTGACCGTTTGACATGTAATTGAGCACAGTGTTTTTGACATTCACCTGTCACAAACACCTGATATCCTCGTTATTGGATAGTGATTCATATAGAATGCCTATGATTTCTTTGAAGGAAATTTCTTATGAATATAAACAGATTTTGTTGCTATTTAGAGACTTTGTATGAGTGCTTAGGAGTGAATTGCCTCAATTATCATGTAGAGCCAAATCTATTGCAGACATGTAATCAGATGTCAATCATTTGACTGGATATTGACAGAGGTTTACTCCAATAAGAACTACATCCATTTTGAACTACATCCCAAATTAACTACAGGGATTAATTAGGGATTAATTATCTGAGTAGAGACATCCCCATGGCATGTAATGAGCACAGCCCATCAGCTCTCCCAGAAGAACTACATGCTTAAAATGCTTTTGACCAGTAATTATGTTGTTGTAGAGATAATCTAATAACCAGAAAGTAAAGGACAAGAGAGTAGGGTATGTTGTAGTTACTGAATGTTCTTGCATTATATGATAGAAAAAAAAACAAGCCAAGCTTATTATATTGGAGTAAAGGCGAAATATAAACGAATGTGTTTTTAAGGTAAGATAGTATTTTTATAGACTGCAACCCAGGACATCGACCTAAACTAGTTCTATAGTGATCAGATTGAACACTGAGGATGAAAGTGACACTAAATTATCACCCTAAATATATAAGCCTATCTAGAGATGTACTATCTATACATCTATATATAAAACTCCAGACTTTATCTTCACAAGATCTTTCGGCTCTTCAGGTGTACAGTGAAAAGTAAGTGTCTTCATAGGCGACGCATAACGGTAGTAGCTATGTTGTCATCATGTGTATGACATTACAGTTAGTGACAATAGGTATAATTGTAATAGGTATATAAGACATATCTTCTTAGGTAGTTGAAAATGCTGTTCATAAAACAGTAAAAGTCCCAAGAGAGACACTTAAACAAAAGAAACAAATAAAGAGATGGACATTCTTCCATTTGTTTGTACCTACAATCCTAATAACTGTACAATTATGCCCATTATAAAAGCAAATCTTCCAATTTTGTGTAAAAGTGACACTATGAAAAAGGGTTTATCAGTCAGTGTAGCAAAATGTCAAACACCCCGATGTGGAACTTGTTCAATCATAACTGAAGACTGCAAAGTTACATTTTGTGAAGGCAAACTATTTACTATCAAAACCATCCTGAACTGCCGCCTCAAACTTGTTATATATGTTCTACTTGTTTTGTGTTGGGCATATCCATTAAGCAGACGCAGGTGACAGCAGGTAGTTAATCTGTGCACTGGACTATAACATGTGTTGTTTTAAGCTGTAGTTCTTATGGGAGGACACCTTGACAGACTGCATTATATAACTAGGATATTGCGGGTTAGCAATTAAGAAATGAACAAATATAGTGGGAATACAAGGAAATAGTTTCGGTAGCAAGCAGATATTTCATTGATGTGGAGTGATCGAGTGCAGTTCATGTTGTAAGAGGCTCATTTGCATAATTATTGGATCGAGATACCAAGTTTGTCAAATAAATTCATCAAGATAATCAGACTGGCGTATCAAAATCTGGGTCCTATTTCACATAGGTGTCATAGCTTTGTGACTGTCGGAACATGTATTTTAACACAGACTTTTGACAGCCGTAGTGCTACAATCGCTTTGTGAAAAGGGACCTAGGTGTACTGATAACAGCCTCTGTCCTATGGTTTGAGATTGAAATAGTTCACATTAATAGAAGAAAATAACAAAAAGAATATGTGATTCTCATAGACAAAGGACAGCGATGTCCTAGTGGTTCAAGCATTTGCTAAAATCCCGGGTTTGATTCGCCACATGGGTACAAAGTGTAAGGCCATTTCTGGTGTCCCCGCCGTGATATTGTTGGAATATTGTGGCCCAAAACCATACTCACTCACTCATTGACTTGGAGACATGGTGTCATTTGGAGACCAGGGATCTTCTGTGACCAGGTTATGTGTTTAACATCAGTGTAGAAGGAATTCACGAGGGCAGCAAGGGGATTTCAAGACCACCGGGAATTTAACATATCGAAGTTCCACACAACGTTCCACTATAATCCTTAAATCCAGCCCTGATTTGCATAGATATTAGTAATGTTTTTATCTTACCTAAGTCAGAATGGTTCATAATATGTCTGATCATCATTGATGGCAACAAGTTTAGGCATTCAGGGAAATGTGGCCATTGTTTGGGGTTTTTTTTAAGAATGATCATAACAAGCAAGCCAACAACATGCCATGACTGATTTCCACACAGTGTCACTTGTCGTAATAAAAATATGTCTGTGAGGTCATACTTTACCTGCCTGTCTGTATCGTTTATAGGTACCAATAACATATACATCAATAATATAAGGGGCGGTGGGGTAGCCTAGTGGTTAAGCGTTCACTCATTACGCCGAAGACCCGGGTTAGATTCCCCACATGGGAACAATGTGTGAAGCCCATTTCTGGTGTCCCCCGCCGTGATATTGCTGGAATATTGCTAAAAGCGGCGTAAAACAGTACTCTCACTCATTAATATAAATATACATGTAGCCTTGAATATAAACATGAACATTACTGCCATGTAAGCTGGTGCAGACATGTTAATATAATAGAATGTATTAAAAGTTTGTATGGCAAGGTAATACATTCTGTTGATGAATGTGCAATGTTATAATATACCTGAATGTGATACGTCAGGCTGCCTT
Organism: Haliotis rubra; assembly: GCF_003918875.1. Lineage (NCBI taxonomy): Eukaryota > Metazoa > Mollusca > Gastropoda > Lepetellida > Haliotidae > Haliotis > Haliotis rubra. The sequence goes on along the minus strand of NW_025766225.1, from coordinate 1,293,436 downwards.
GAAAATAAACTGAACTTGTTTCGTATTAATGGTTTCATGATTGCCATCTTATCAATTATTTTTAAAATAAAGACAATATACCAGTTGTCCTTCTCCAGTCACCCGACAGTTTTATGTGTACGGTGATTGTCAGGTTTCGCGTCAACCATGCAAAACAATTTTACGTGTACAGATATTTAGAAATACTCTTCTGCTTGACCTTGAAATAACTTGTAAACAACTTTCAGTGAATTCATAGTGCTTTTAAAGCTTTGAAATCTATTTTCAATTTACACAACAGTATATATTTTCCCATCGACTGTTGTAACAGGGGCGGTGGCGTAGCCTAGTGGCAGCATTTGCTTGTCACATCGAAGACCCGGGTTCGATTCTCCACATGGGTACAATGTGTGAAGCCCATTTCCGGTCTTCCCCACCATGACATTGCTGGAATATTGCTAAAAGCTGTGTAAACCTAAACTCACTCACTCTCACTCGTTCTGTTATAACATAATATGTATATTTTTTAACTAAATAAGCCCCGCTATTACATGTATGCACAGGAAAAATTACTAGCTTCACCAGCTTTAGACAGATCTTGCAACAAGGGCAAAATGAATATTTAGAGTTTGCAGAAAATTTTGCAGAACTTTCGAAAGTAGAATGGATAATTTACAACAACAAAATGAATTATGTTTTGGTCCCGCAGAATACCAAATCAATCAGCAAGCCAGTAAGAATGATTAAGGATTATGTTGTGGATGTGAAGGTTGGAAAAAAAGACTTAGTCATGGGACAGTTTGATGTGAAATCATGTAGTGTGTCACCAGGCGATGAAATCTGTTACTCAGATAATTGTCCTTGACAATGACCTTGGCATCTATTTCAGTTGATGCAGAACACAATAAGTGTGTCATGCAAGACTATTAGTTTCTGTTAAGCGATATCAAGGGCATTCTTGTTACACTTATTCCAAGATAACCTTCATGGGTCGTCAGTTTACAAATACATCTGAAATGTTCCAAACAGGTTTTTGTAAGACAGCAATGACAGTGTGTTTCTCCACCTAAAATTCTAGGTCATTGATTGACGTCATCTTGATCTCAGTTTCTGAGCTTGGTATCTTTCTAGGTAGATCTTGAATTCCTTTTTAATCCCGTATCAATTTTCATGACACCCAAACAGCTTTTGCTTCCGTAATAAAAAAAGGTATCGTTTTCTTGTGCCTCCTGTTCCTAACAAATTTAGTCCCACTGAAACTCACATTTTGAATTTATTGCAAATCTGTTAGAATTTCCAGTTCCACTAACATAGAAGTGTTGAAGCAACACTCAAGGCTATGTTGTTGTGTAAATGGTATTGAGGCTTATAACATGCTGCAGTGTATTCCAGTGATGATGGGGTTCACTGGGGTCGCACAGTGGTTAAAGCAATGGCTTTTCACACTTAAGATCCGGGTTCGATTCCTCAGATGGGTGAAGCCCATTTCTACTGTGATATTGCTTGAATATTGCTAAAAGTGATAAAAGAACACTCACTCACTTCAGAGTTTGGCCCTGAATAAGTTTTGATCCATGCTGGCTTGACGACTTCATCTGTATAGAACACTGGGTCGACTAAGAAGAATGATAATTGGAAATATCTTGGGAAGAATTATTACTGATTATTGATCTAAAAATTGTGTCATATATAAAGTTAAACATAAGGTATTGAGATGAAATAAGATTATAATTTACGTACATAGCAGACAAAATTCTGTTTTTATTCAAAGACTGCTTCTAACCTGTGTACAGGAGTCTGTTGTTGGTAGTTCATGCATTAATGTATCACTGTTCACCATAATGTTAAATATCTGCATTTCTTTCAATTTCGTTTTTGGCAATTTTGCCAAATATTTACTTCTCCAATATATATCAATACCCAGCCTTAACAGAATCAATAAAATCTTACTCAATCTTTCGTTGAATAGGCCCGAGGGGAAGTGGAGTAGCCTAGTGGTTAAAGTGTTAGCTCGTCACGCCAAAGGCCCGGGTGCAATTCCCCATATGGGTACAATGTGTGAAGCCCATTTCTGGTGTCCTGCTGTGATAATTGCTGGACTATTGCTAAAAGAGGCATAAAATCATACTCACTTACTCATTGGATAGGCTCGTTGAAGGTTGGTCTTCGTGCCCTGATGCCTCATTCACAGTATCAATCAATGGATTGTCTGGTCCAGACTCAAAGTTTACAGGCAGCCATCATAAAGCTGGAATACTGATGAATGTTAGAAAACTGAAATTGTATGGTGACGATTCAGATATATTTCTGAATTTTTCAAATTCATGACACAATAATCACCCTTGATAGGTTTCTAGGTTTTTGAGCACTCTACCAGTGCTTGTGCATTCAACCAAAGTCTCAGACGTCAGACCTGCATGAATATTGGCTCCCACCTCCAGGTGTTGTGACATGTAGTTCAAACCTGCATCAAACGCATTCATAAATGGTCTTGAATGAAGAAGTACCAGTAGACCATTTAATGAAGGCAGTGTTCCTTGAAATAGTCATGTTGGGTTCACATTGCAGTAATCATACAAATAAACACATTCAAAGGTCAAAGCTGAATATTATTTGTAGTAATGAAATGTTACACTCAAAACTACAAAACTCTACACTCAAAACTACAGAACCCTACACTCAAAACTACAGAACCCTACACTCAAATCTACAGAACCCTGCACTCAAAACTACAGAACCCTACACTCAAAACTACAGAACCCTACACTCAAAACTACAGAATCAAAACTACAGAACCCTACACTCAAAACTACAGAACCCTACACTCAAAACTACAGAACCCTACACTCAAATCTACAGAACCCTACACTCAAAACTACAAAATCAAAACTACAGAACCCTACACTCAAAACAACAGAACCCTACACTCAAAACAACAGAACCCTACACTCAAATCTACAGAACCCTACACTCAAAACTACAGAATCAAAACTACAGAACCCTACACTCAAAACAACAGAACACTACACTCAAAACAACAGAACCCTACACTCAAAACTACAGAACCCTACACTCAAAACTACAGAACCCTAACATGATAGTTATCAATGCCATTTTTCTTTGCCAATAGTGGTGTTGACATGTCTACAGAACCCTACACTCAAAACTACAGAACCCTACACTCAAAACTACAGAACCCTACACTCAAAACTACAGAACCCTACACTCAAAACTACAGAACCCTACACTCAAATCTACAGAACCCTACACTCAAAACTACAGAACCCTACACTCAAAACTACAGAACCCTACACTCAAAACTACAGAACCCTACACTCAAATCTACAGAACCCTACAATCAAATCTACAGAACCCTACACTCAAAACAACAGAACCCTACACTCAAAACAACAGAACCCTACACTCAAAACAACAGAACCCTACACTCAAAACTACAGAACCCTAACATGATAGTTATCAATGCCATTTTTCTTTGCCAATAGTGGTGTTGACATGTCTGATGGACTGAGACAGCCATCAGTTAGGATCAACGCTAAGTCTGTTATGACATGATTTCTCCATGAAGTGGATGCAGTGTGCATTATGTTTGTATGGTAGAGCAGTAGTTGAAGCCTTTGCTCATCACGCAAAAGACCCAGGTTCGATTCCCTATGTCGCTACAGTGCAAAGTCCATATCCTGTGTCCCTGCCTTGATGTTGCTGGAGTATTGCTAAAAGTGGTGTACAACTTTATTCACTCACTATGTTTGTATGTAAGATCTATATATACGTAGACCCCATGGTCTATTAGATGTAGTTTCTACTGAGTGAGTCAAAGGTCTCAGGTTCAATCCTTTGCTGGCTACATGATACCAAAAATATTAAAAGCTGATAGTTATTGTCACCCTGCCTGGTGCTTGGCAGTAAGGTGATGGAACAGCTCCATGGTCTAGTAGATGTAGTGCCTACTCAGAGAGTCATAGGTCTTGTTCGATCCTTCACTGGCTACATGGTACCAAATGTATTAAAAGAGGGTACTTATTGTCATCCTGCCTGGTGCTTGGCAGTAAGGGGATGGAACAAGGACTGGTTGGATGAAGAGTCAGTGTTGCCTGAATGGGGTATCCATGTTCAACTGCACCCTTGTATTGCAGTAGTGTAGTACTATAACTGACAGAGTGCCCAACACACAGACATGTAGGTACAATAATCTTCAATGTGACATTAAGCACCATTTCACCTCACTGAGTACCCATGAAGATCCGGGTTAGAATATTGATCTTCAGTAACCCATGCTTGTCGTAAGAGGCGACTAACAGGATCAGGAGGTCAGGCTCGCTGACTTGGTTGACACATGTCATTGGTTCCCAATTGCGCAAATCGATGCTCATGCTGTTGATCACTGGATTGTCTGGTCCAGACTCGATTGTTTACAGACTGCCGCCATATAGCTGGAATATTGCTGAGTGCAGCATAAAACTAAACTCACTCACCTCACTGAGCTGATGTCTAAATTTACTGACGTACTTACCTGAATTTATTTCTTGTTGGTGACTATGCAGCATGACAGATATACTACTCCAGGTTTGTTGATGGTGATGAAAGTCACCCATTCTGTCACACTGTTCGGCACATTTGAAGTGAGGCTGCCAAAAGAATCCTTTCATAAACAGAGACACCTAACGTGTGTATGTCTGTCTGCACTGCCTCAACCATGCATTTAGTTGGGTTTTTTAACAATTAAATATGTCTACCCCTTTTTGAGAATGACATGGTTGACTGAAAATCAAGGTTAAGGTCGGTGTAAAAGAAAGCTTGTGAAGAGGTTTCCTGGAATGTGTTTTAAAATTCGCCTAGGGTATAAGTTTGGAAAACAACTTTCCACTGATTTTGACATTTTAGTTGTTTAGAAATCACTGACGTCTTTCGACTTCCCTTAAGGTCACTAGCAGATCGTGTATATGGTTTGAAATCTGTGCTGAATATGATTATGTGAAACTCGGTGAGTCGTGGATGATTCTGACTGTTTGCATGATGCCATGGATTCCTTGTGACAGCATTGACTGCAGTTTTTAAATATTCTGAAAACAACTCGCTGCATCGCTTGTGCTTTTACTTGTTCAGACAGCATGCATGGGTCAATATTTCAACAAAGTTTTACACACTTGTCATAAATACTAAGTTATATTTAAGAGAAATTTGTCAAGCATACTCAGCGTAGAAACAGAATTGTTGACATGTTCAGTTTTCTAGTATGTAAGAAAGTGATTTTAAAGAAAACTAAACAAGCACAGAATCAGTGAGGTATGCATTAGTGGTGTTCCGATTAATTGAAATAATCGAAGATTGGTCGAAGTGACCAAACGACCAAGCAATCGATCACATTTTCTCCTAATCGAACACAAACAATTTTGGAACTGCTGTTTTAGTCTTTGAAACACTTGACAATGGAACATATCTTCGAAGTTGTCAGGGCCTGAAAACTTGTTTAATTCTTAGAAAACTTGCTTCACTAACTGAAAAGTCATGACTGAATATTTCTTGAAGACCCCAGAAGGTTTATGTTCATGATATATCAACATCACTTTAAAGTAGCAAGGTGCATCATGTTATACATATCTGTAATAACAACCTGAATAGGAAAATCTGAAAATTGACGCTAACCAATTTTTATCGATGATTGTTCGTTGTAATGAAGCAATCATCAATTATGAGATTTCAACCAATTCCCAACACTAGTATGCATGAAGGGAAAACAATACTTTTATAGTTCAGTTATGAGAAGTATCAACAATGAAATCTAACATAAATATAATCAGGTTTATTAATAGTGAAACCCGGTACAGAAGTGATAGATGTATGAACAGTCCAGTGTATTATAAAAGTTAAAATATCTAAAACCAGTACCTGAATTGAACACAAACATAATCAAGATTGAAAATCTTGGTCAGATATAATCATGTTTCAGATTAATGTTTTTGTAAAGTTTCTTATTGTGGAAGAAAATTATTCCACATTTATCATTACATTTGCCATGGAGTCAACATAACTATACGGCATTTTCAAGACAGGTATTTACCATTACGGACGTTGTTGTGTTGAAGTTGTTCTGTTTAAAGTTCAACATGTGTAACGGTTGTTTTCATGTTTCTCTGTTGCAGGTGTGCATGGTAGTCGGTACGTAACAACCCACGGAGTTTCCGTCAACTGCGACACAGACCTGGAGTGGTACAAACACATAGTCCCCTGTGGCATTGAAGACAAAGAAGTCACATCCCTTTCCAAGGAACTGAGAAAGACAATCAAAATATCTGATGCAATCTATCCATTCCTGAAATCCTTCGAGCACACGTTTGACTGTCAGATTGAGTATTCCCTCCTTGAGGCGTCAGACCTTCATAGCATGTACACTCAGCCGGTGCAGCCTGCGCAGCAGGTGCAGGCAGTGAGGCAGATGTCCACGCTGGTGCCCCGAGCCAAGTCCAACCCCATGTGGTAAAGGTTGTGCAGCATGCGAAGACGTGAGATTATGAACAAGGTGTTGCAACACTGAGAATGAGGTCAACATATATGACCTTGACCTTGATTATCATATGAACTTCATTGTCTTGACCTTGACATATCATTTCTTCACTGAATTTGTATAGGTGGGCATTGGTATAAGGATAGGTAAAGATACATTGTGTCTTGTGAACACGACAGCTGACCTTCACCTTGACCTTATAAAGTGTTTTACAACCTCAGATGAGAAAGATAACAAATAAGGCAATATTTTCCGGATTAAATGGTGTAACCGGCTTACAGGGCTCTTTGTCTTGGTGCTGAAGTCGAAATGCTTCCTTCTAATCTGCCATTTGTGGATATGATGGTATAAAGTTTCACCTACTTGTGTGCAATTCCATATAGATTTGTGAAGAGCTGCATAACGTGTTAGCGATATGTGTGTCTGTATGGATCAATGTCACATAGCGTGAGTCATAATGGAAGGTAAACATGATTGATGGACGTAATTTTGATCATAGTTCGTAATGTGATAATTTGAATCAATTGTGTTTCAAGTTGATAAATCAAAAGTTAGTCTATGTAGGCATAGCTGGCCAGTTTGCAGTATCAGAAGATGTGTTGTTTAGAGAATTTTTGTGTTGCTTGTTATCTTATATGTACAATAAAGAATCAGGGGCTGTTGTTGACACTATGCACTTTGATCTTATGTTTATAAGATTGTGTTAGAGAAAATAGCAAGAGATTGAGCATGTGCACTTGATGTGAAATCAAGCGAATATACTGCAATATTTCTTCTGACGGGTAACCACTTGGTTCAAGCATTTGCTCGTCACGCTCAAGACCCAGGTGCAGTTCCCCTCATTTGTGCCCATCTCTGTATCCCCCAAGTGATGGAATGTTGCAGAGAATTGTTAAAAATCATATTCGCTCGCACTGATATTTAAGCTTTTCAAACACTTGATATTGGGCCTCAGATCTGAAAAGGTTTTCAGATATCATGTACAATCACAATAGTTTACAACTTGACATTACTTGTGCATCTTTGGGTCTGAGTGCTCTGTTGAATATTTGATGAATATTGATAAATAAACTGAAAACAGTTTGGCGTGTTGAACAGTTTCATATTGCCATTTTCAATTGATGTATGTTAAATAATAGTATGGGATTCTTCATGGTAGGGTAAGGGTTTTATTTGTTTTTGTTATATTGACATTTCTGTTTTTGTTTTATTCACCATTGGTTCTATTTCTTACCACACATTACACTTTTGTTATGTTGAGTTTTCAGCTTATGTTTGAAAAGGGATAAAGTGGGTGGAAGGTCTGTGAAGCAAGTAATCAGACTGACCTGGCCTAACATGAACATGTAACCCATGTATGGAACAGTGTTAGGGCCATTACTACCAAAAAAGTGTCTGCCCATTCTACAAAGCGTTGAGCTAAGACGATCATTATGTGGAGGGTAATGTCTGAGTAACTCTCCATTCCTTAAAAATAATGGAGCCGAGGCACTTTATTAATAAGGAATGGAGAGTTATGAGGATATTACCCTACTTAAATTACATTCAAAGTATTGGGAATATTTCTGTTATCAAAATTAAATGTCAAAATGACAAAATGAAGGTTTTATTTTGAAACTGGTACACATCGCTCCATTCCTGAAAAGTAATGGAGCGAGCAGACAATGGAATGACGTCACAAATGTAATTTAATCCCAGCTCTTGTTGAACATGGTTAGGTATGTTTGTTCCTTAAAAGGTAAAAGGTTTGCAGCAGTGACAGAAGATATTTTCTTTCCCTAGCAGGCTAAGGCCGGGGGTTTGATTCCCCACATGGGTACAATGTGTGAACCCATTTCTGGTGTTCCCCGCGTGATATTGATGGAATGTTGCTTAAAGCGACGTAAAACTATCTTCACTCACTCTTTACCTAACAGTCAACTTATTGTTGTTACGATTTGATCCAGGTAAATATTATTTGCAAAGAAATATTAGGATCTCCTACAGACACATAAAAACTCAACATTGTTTTTTGCCCTGTTTATTTCCTGGATCGGTTAAGGTTGATATGTCATCAAATACCCTCAACATTTTCATATGTTTTGATATAAGCATTGTTGAAACACATAATTTTGGTTGCTCGTGGCTTCTTTGATGTTTTTGAATGTCACTATTTTTCTGATTCCTGGCATGCATTACAGATGTCAGTAAAGTAACTCAAGTATGCATATTGGACAGGTATGTATGTACACTCTGCTTGGTTAGGATTTACATCGAGGTAGTAAATCCCTAAATCATGACATGGGAATATAATAACATGCACAGTGCTGACCAGCATTTCAATGTCAGGCGAGGCATTCATACATTGGTCGGGATAGGCCCGTGGATTTGTTGAAAAGTTAACCTCAGAATGTCAATGGTTGTCCAGTAAATAGACCATACCTTGAAATAGTCTCATATCCATGTTTAGCTGCATTTAAACTGAGCTATATGCTGCTGGCAATGAAGAGAAAACAGTTCAAAAAGTTAGTATTGGCACCTCTAGGGAGTTTACTCACCTCACACTTCACTTATTTAGGTAACAATTTCAGAAAAAGGAAAATGTCATGAAGGCTGTTATGTCCAATTACCATGTTTCACATGGGACAATCAGATCGGTTAATATGTATATATATAAACTACTTTCCTGTCAGCAGATGTATTATGTTACATAATAATATACTTCTCATTATTTGATAGGGATGCAGATATTTCATTCTATGCTAATCAAACAAAGTAAAGAACACCTTGCTGTGTAATCTGTCTTGAAATGTCAGATTGACAGTCGTGATGAAAACTAGCGTTCTCTAACTTTTTTTTGATGAGTATATATATGGATATGTATGTCCTAAATAATCAAGTGTATCTGAAACATTTGCAATATCCCTACTAAGTTGAGCAGTGCATTAGCTGGTGTATGAGCTTGCAGTATTATGGATGGTCCATGGTGCTACCACCTTCCACAGGCCAACCAGAATGTTACTAAAACGTGTATATATATTTACACATGTAACTATGAATTATAGAAATGTTGAATAAAAACTAATGAACACCAAAATGTCTTCGTTTATTTCGTAATTCTGTTCGAATATGTTTTTACTCTTTAAGGGGCAGAGGTGACCGAATTGTCTCGGGCACCACAATTAACTGTGCAAAGTTGCGTCCCTTGGGTATGCCAGAATCTTCTGATTGTGGGTTTGAATCCCGGCTCGCCCTGGTTGTACGTTTGTCAACACTAGACCAATTCTACCACATTAAGCAGATACAAATGGAGTTATGTTTACCCCTACTCGTTCTCCATCAGGTGGGATAGTGTAGCCTAGTGGTTACAGCGTTCCCTCGTCACGCGGAGATGGCAACAATGTGTGAAGCTCGTTTCTGGTGTCCCCCCTGCAGTCATATTGTGGGAATATTGGTAGTGGCGGCGTAAAACTAAAGTCTCACTCTCCATTATGTAAACTTGTGAGAAGTCATGGTGAGGTGACCAACGGTCAAAGCTGCTCATCACTGTTCAGTTCTTCACATGGGTACACTGTGCTTATCCCATTTCTGATGTCCCCTACATTGAATATTGGCGGGCACTATTGTCCGTTTGGCTCAAAATTGGACCGATGAATTGGAATCTAACTCGAAAACTACCAAACATATAATGCTCAATGAAACACTGATCATGATCAAAACATCAAACCAACTCTGTGATTTTTTTTCGCAGAATTTATGTCCTAAACATAAAAAAAGTTGTTGAACAAACTGTCATTAAAGGTTTGACAAAGTTCACTATTTGTTACTAGGGAGGGCTGCAAGGAGAGGAACAGTCAGGTGTACGCGGAGCACGTGCAGACAAAGTTATTTAAACATATACCCTGTGCTGTGCTGTCGCCATCCTTTCTCGCGCACCTGGCTGTTTCTCTCTTTGCAGCCCTCCCTCGTAACAAATAGTGAACTGTGTCAAAATTTTAATGATAGTTTTTAAGGACATAAATTCTGCGAAAAAAATCACAGAGTTGGTCTGATGTTTTGATTATGATCAGTGTTTTAGTAGTTTTCGAGTTAGATTGCAATTCATCAGTCCGATTTTGAGCCAAACGGACACTACGTAAAGCAATGCCTACTCCTTTATGACAACCACCCTGGATCCATTCTGCATCACTTACTCCAAACAACCTTGCAAAAGCTTAGGTTTTAGTATGGGGCACAAAGAAGTCCAAATGCAGTCGGCAGAAATTGTTGTGATTATACTGATAGGATTCGGTTTGAACACGGACGTTACGAGAGTCCTATAAGTTACCCGAGATATTGTCATCCGCCATGCAGCCACTGATCGAGTTGTGGAGGTGACAGGATCACGCTTCGTCCACGGGGTTTCAGTCGGTGCCAGATTTTAGGGAAAGGCTGGCCATTGCATTCTCTTGATCC